>NW_005187643.1:320887-324382 GCF_000239375.1 Pundamilia nyererei | reverse complement strand
AGCAAATAAGTTAGCTGCAAATGTTCTTTTAAAAAGTGCAGGCAGAGTTTGTGGCAGCGTAGTAATCTTTAATGTTTAACAACACAACAGTAAAATTCGAGCAAAAATAAATTTTGCTGTGAAGACTGTTTGATCCTATTGTGGGATGATTATTGGACGCGAAGGCTTTTCATTTCCTTTGTTGTTTTCTTTAGTTTTCTTATTTGCACTTAACTCAAAATAACGGCCTCTACACTTCTGATTTTCCAGTTTTACCCGCATATTACATTTTTCTAGGATAGCAGGATGAGAACTTTATTGGAGACATCGTTGATATTACTGCAAGATGTTATCAGTAGTTACAGGATGCAGATTAGTATCTATGGTTATGGGGGTTATGGGGCTATGTAACTTATTGATTAACAGTTTCTCTTTTCCATTTAACTGCCAAGTCGGCGAGTACGTCTTTTGGGAGATGTACACTCATGTTGTCTTACTATTACTCATTTATTTGTGTTTGTAACAAAATAATCGTTTTTAGCAATCTGAAGCTAATAGCAAAACAGAAACCAGGCATTTATTTTTATTTTTACTTCCTTCCAGCCACTTTTACCAAAATCAATATGTGTGACAGTAAAATACTGACATATTCTGTAGAAGTCAAAACTTAATTTTAGCACCAATGTTATGTTTCTCTGGAAACCTTCATACCAGAAGAAAGTCTTAAATGATAAAAAAGTACAAGCTTTTGCAGTGATTTCTAATTTCTGAAGGAGACAATTTTTAAAAAAGAATTTGTCTCCTGCTATTAGTTATTGGCAAATTGAGGAGGAAACACTCAATAGGTTATGTTTTTAAAAGCATGAGTCATGTAAACCCCTTTTCATTGGGGAGTGACAGAGAGCATTTGAAAGGAGCTGACCCTGTTTAAAAAGCGATTGATGGTATGAATATAAATCACGCTGGCCGCTTTCAAGGCGCCGAGTCTTTGTGTATGTGTGTTTTTTCAGTTTCTGTTTGCTCTACTTTGCAAAACAGATCTTTTTTTTTTGGCTTAAATGGGAAAGCCACATAGAGGCATATGCCAATCACAGTTAAGTTGCACGGGCCGCCTCGGAGCCAAGCCCTGGCAGACGGCTAAAAACTTGACCAATGACCTCAAGCCCAATCAGATGTTTTTGTGAGATGAGGAGATGCTCAATTTGAATGTTAATTTCCACACTGGCACTTAGTCAATCAGA
This sequence comes from Pundamilia nyererei, assembly GCF_000239375.1. Lineage (NCBI taxonomy): Eukaryota > Metazoa > Chordata > Actinopteri > Cichliformes > Cichlidae > Pundamilia > Pundamilia nyererei. The sequence goes on along the minus strand of NW_005187643.1, from coordinate 323,162 downwards.
TGCTTTTTATTTTACTAATGAGCTCACAGCAGTATGATGCTTTTTGCTGGGCCGAGCTGGAAGAGTGCCAGGTCTGATTGTTTTCTGTTTCGTGCTGTAAAGATTATATGTGCTTCCTTCATGACCTAAAGGAGCCACAACATGGGGAAATATCTGTCTTTCTTCAAGCCAAGCTGTGAAAGTGTTTCTATCATAATTTGTACTAAAAAAAATCATTATTATTTATTGACAAATGCTTTTGTCCAGGAAAAAGTTCATTCTCCCTCTCACACACAAACACGTCAGGATCAATTTGAGATCTTACTCAAAGACACGATAACATGTGGGCAGGAGCCATAGCTTCAGAGATATCTGCGGCTGTAGGGACTGATAAGAAAACAAAACACTTAATACATGAAAGATGGGGATAAAATTGGAAATAATTCTGACTTATGAAGCCATCTCGCTGACAAAAAGAAAAAGCCAAATGGAAAGGAAAAAGGATTGAATTTCACTACTGAAATTTGACAGAAACTGAATTCAATCAATGAACAAACAAACAAAATTAAAACGTTTCTAAAAGCAGAAGGGCAAAATAAATGGAAAAACTCTCTCGTTGTTATGAGGGATTAATTGACAATCAGCTAAAGTAAGAGAAAAGGGAAAAAATAAAGTGCTGTACTTGATTTAGTTTGATGAAAATGTTCATCATTTAATCTCCAGCCATCTTTTAAGTCTAATGATCGATATTTAATTTTAGTCTCTTGGCAACATTGACTCTCGTTCTTTTTTCTCCTGATGTATATGTTTGACTTCTAAACCGCACTCGTGTTTATCCAGTTGGTGTTCTGTTCATTGTATTTCAACCCTTCTGTCTTATTTAAGTGATGCTGGTGCTGGGAGGCTCAGGTGTCGCTATGCCCTCATCCATTTTACCTGTGAAAGCCCGCACACCTGCAGGATCTTCTCCTCGGGATGTCTCAGTGTCCCACTTTCAAGCTCCAACATTCATCATCTCGCTGGGAAAGAAGAAATGTTTCTACTCAGAGTGGCACGTGCTTGTCCTTTGCTATTTATTCTGTTTCTATGATGCATGCTAGTACAGTTCGTGCTATGTGTGCCACCTGAAGTGTGTCAAATGTGACGTGACATCAGTCTCCTGTGTCCCTGGTTCCTTGTCATCAGTGTCAGAGGATCATTCGGGTCATATGTTCACTCATTTTTTAAATCTGAATTATGGTTTTTGGACATTTATATCACCCATAAGATGACTGTTATTAAATGTTATTAGTCTCATACATATAGTCCATAGGTGGTCTCCTTCCCCTGTCGTTAAAAAGTCAGCTTAATCCTCTAAACAAAAGTTTAGAGGATAAGTAACAGCCAGTTATTTTTTTTAAAAAGCACCTGATTATCAGCGACAGTGAGCACCTCTGTGAGCAGATGTTTTGGTAGTTTGATGGTCTGAAGCATTCAGACATGTGTTGGCACAATGCTACAATAGTCCCAGGAGAGGAAGTCCCGGCAAATTCACCCCAAGGTCAAACCATGCAACACTCAAAGGAATTGTAAAACATCCATGACCTCCATGTCAGACTCTGCAGACCTTAGTTAGCATGCTAAATGTACTTCATGACTACATTTGTTTGGAAGGGTTTCCAAGAGAAAGTGTGTCTAAAAGAAAGTGGTAGTATGTCTTAGGTTTGTAAAGTCGCATCTGACCAAACCACAAGACATGTGGAAAAATGTCCTTTGGACAGACAAGACCAAAGTCAATGTGTTGACCATGAACTCCTCTGTGTACCGAGGTATTCAAGATTCATGTTTGTGTGACAGCCTTTCATGTATCAAAGTAATGAGCAAAACTACCACAGAATGGCTGAAAAAGAAAATAATCAATGTACCATAATTGTCCAGCCAAAGGTCAGACCCCAAACTGAAATGCTGCTGTTGTGGGATCTTTAAAGAGCTGTGCATAAACAAACAGCAATACCAGAGGCTGATAGAGTCATGGAGAAAATTACTGCTGCTAAAGGTCATTCTACAAGCAACTGGATCACAGGGCTGACTTGGTTTCACTTTAATATAGTTATTAGTGGTCCACCTTGTTAAGCAAAAGTATATAATGGTCATCATGTTTCCAGCACAAGCAGCCAATGTGACTGTCAAACCTCAGCACATGAGTTTAATTTCACCTTTGACATGTTTTTCACTTCCTTACATTCTCTGTTTCTTTAAAGATAACCACTCAGTTATGGTTAAAAACACACTGCAGTTTTGTTTAAACTACTCCTTT
>NW_005187643.1:271623-319329 GCF_000239375.1 Pundamilia nyererei | reverse complement strand
AGTGCGTGTCTCTTATAGGTGTGTAGTGCATGCAATGTACAGTATGTGTGAATGAAGCAGCTGTGTAGCAAATCTCTCTGTGTCAGCCCTGACTGGAGCCAAGGTTGTTGATGTGGATCTGTGTGTAAGCACTTCTTATCAGTATTGTAACATTCATGCGTGTGCACACAACTCACTCTCCAGTTACGGCTGTGGACTAAAAGTCAGCTGCAGCTGAATATCCATCTAAGGTGTTGATGTGAGTTAATTCAAATTAAATGTGTTTATTTTTTTTATTTTTTTTAACTCTATGCCGCTGAATGCACCTGTGTGTTCTGTATATTTATGTGTTGGGTGGATCTATCCAACGGAGAGCAGATCATGTTTACTCAGGTTTGTATTTCAAAGCATGTGTGTGATTGATTTAGAGCAGGAGCGCCATAATCAGCAAGGGTGTAGCTTTGTAACTCAGCAGTGTTAGTTCTTTCTTTCTTTCTTTTTTTCCCCCTTCTCTCATATTTCTTGCTCTTTGTGCCTCTCCCCTTTCCCCACCCATGAATAATACAGTCGACCAAGACTGCCTATGAAATGTATAATTCTATTAGGCAACAAAAACCAGAGGCATATTTTTTGTTTTGTTTTTTATTGTGGCTGTTAATCCGCAACTATTTCCAGTAACTTTTCCTCCCAGTGAAGTCCATGTCAAGTGTGCTTTGCCCTTCGTTTAATGTTATTTCCATGAGTGGAAAAAGAGAAATGAGCAGAATGAGGACAAAACACCAATTTCATTAGTGGTGCTGTGACATGTGCACTTGCCTGAGGGCACAAACACATGGCAAATTCATGCTGACATTGCATTACATGTGAAATGTAGAAATAATAACAGCCAGCGACATAAATTCACATATATACAGTATACGAGGCAGATGGTGAGGACGATGAGAATGGCAAAGAGCAGGAGAACATGAAGGCGAAGAGGAGGACGAAGGAGGAAAAGCCATATGGAGGTGTAAAGATGGGGAGTACAAAGGCAGTTCAGCTCCCTTTGACATCTGAGGGTGCACGAGGTGATACTTTACAGTGAGCTGTGGGTCATAGAGATTCTGGGGAATAACAAAGGTCCATTATTTTGGCACATGAATCCCAAAATCCTAAAATTAATCTGGAATTCCTGGCACAGATTTACATTCCTTTTTCAGTTATTCCTGAATATAAGTCTGGCAGCAGTTTGACTATCCATACAGCATCATTCATTTATCAAGCTCCTGCTGATGTGCAGACAGGGTACATAGTGAGGAAACAAGAAGGGAGACACGCCAGTGCTGCTGAGCCTCCATTCTTCCTGCAACATCAATTCCACATCTGCACAGATCTCTCTCTAGAGTCTTAAGAAATATGTGTATCAACTGCAGGGGGACCAAAAGACAAAAGAAGCATAAACCTTCAGTATGCTGTGAATTCTGAATAATTTTCTATCCATATAAGAAAGAGTATTCACCACAGACATGATTCATAGGATATAACTGGTTTTGGAGCTTCATTTCAACACTGCACAGACATTAAACTAGCAGCTACTAAGTGCTGGGGACAGTTAAAATGACAGCTGTTAAAACATTTTATGTCTTTAATATACGTAAAATGTATGTTAGCAGGTGTCCTTGTAAATGGAAAATAACAGGCCTCGTCCTCACATCTTATTTTACTAACAATAAAGACATCTGCCAAAAAATGGATCGCTTTCTTACAGCTGGGGAGAGTTCTGGCATTTTACTCAGGAGTGGTCATAATGTGGATGTTTTTCCAGACCTTTGCACTAAAGAGAGAACTCAGATGGAGACAAAGCTTTTGATGTACTAATGGATCTACGTTTAAGCCTTTACTTATAGTTATAAGCTTTTGGTAATGACAAAAAGATTGAGGTAGCAGATACAAACAGCAAAAATGAGTTGGCTCCATAGAATGGCTGTTTTACCTTCGCGATAGGGTGAAGAGCTCAAGTTCAAGGAGCCAGCTGAGGCGGTCCCCTAACTTTTTTATAATGTCGGACAATATTTTCACAGTCCGGCCTTTAAGGTGTTGCGGATAAATACAACAAAATAAAATGATATGACCGAGACAAAAACTGTGGTATTTTGTAAATATAATAATAAGTGCAAATTCACTGTGTAATTGTGTAACTTTATTAGCAGTGTCCTCCTGAAATGCGTCAACAACACTGAGAGTAACATCCTCCTCTCTGCCCCTTAATGCTCTCTGGTTGCTACGGTAACGCGTAAATATTTCTTTCAAAATAAGACAACCAACTTCAACATGGGAAAGACCCAGGGAAAGTTAAGGATAAAATCCCTAAAAACCATAAATTTCACACCCGAGACTCAACTCTTGCGGTCCGGTACCAAACGACCGTGGCGCGGGGTTGGAGACCGCTGCTTTAGACTGCTAATCAGGATGGGTCCTTCCCAAGCAAGTCGAGCTCCCGAGATCTGGTCTGCAGCTACCGCCTCTGGATCTGTCAGAGAGAATAAGAACAGGACATCTGGATAACCCTGTTTAGCTGCTGCCGTGGTGACCAAGCTTTAGAGTAGCAGAAGATGGATAAATAGACGGAAGGATAAACGATCAAGTCTGTTATGTTGGTATCTTTTTAACCCCTTTGTCAAAAAGGAAAATATTGTCGCCTTCGACTCAATACTGACATTAAAAAATATGTGGGATGTTCAACATTTTGTCTCTCTGTCTGAGGTGATAAAAATGGGAAACAGGTGTGCTGAGAGACTGTGAGGTAGCAGGATTTGAACACACTGAAAGACACTGGCCTAGAAAGGAAGCTGCAGGAGAGGGCATCTGTCATCTACAGAGACGTCACTGCAGCCCGTGGTCACGGCGTGGTGTCGTTTTATCTGCATAACGTGACAAAGACGAACAAGATATGGGTTTGGGCGCTGCAGCTTCTTATCGCGTATCTTTACACGTTTGTGCCCCTTAAAAATTTTACTGTTTGGCGGAAGCATTTATCCACTTTACGGGGCTTGGACTGTGTGGGTTGTTAGTATGTGCAGCCAGAGTGGGTATGGGAAACCGATCCTTGGCGGTGTTAAAGCCCCAATTACTATTCATTTCATCTCCTTCTCCTCTCATCCTCTCTGTTCTTTTTTTCAGCTTTGCCTCTTTCATCTGCACTTCTCTCATCAACTCCTGGTTCATCACCTCGTTTCCTCCACCAACTCCCTCATTCTCTCGTCCTTTCACCTCCCCTCTCCTTCTTTATTCTTCCTCCTTCTTTTATCTCTTATCTACTCTAACTTCACTGTTCCTTCTCCTGAATTTCTCCTTTCTTCTTCTTCTTACTTTGTCTTTTCCTCTTCTCCTTTCCAACCTCATTGCTGCTCCTTTACTAACCCCCACACCACCCACTCCAGATCCCCCCACCTCTGACTATAAATCCAAAACTGAAACTGTTATAGTCCATATACAACTTCGAAAGATTACCAAATCTCCAGATATATTTTTTCTGCTATTCAACTTTAACCTTTGCTGCTTCCACATTACCCTTACCAACACACCAGATGACCATGCACACACACAGGCACACACACAGAAATAGGGGACCCTTGGGTGTTGCTGCTCAATAGCTAAATAGAACATATCCTTGAATTTCAGCCATAGTAAGCTGTTCAGTAGGCAGGGCCACAGGGAGACTGAAATCCTCTCTGTTTGATGTCGGATGCTTTCACCTGCCCCACCTCTCCGCCTCGCACTCCTCCTCGTCCTGCCTTCATCCTTCAGCCCTCCCTCTGCAACAACTTATACTACTAGGCTTTGTCAGCAAATACACACATTCGCCTCCCACTCAATATCTTCCCCTCCTTTGTGGGCATTTGACACTTTGTACCATCAAGGTATTAAACTTCTGAGCTTTTTTGAGTCCTTTAAACTGGGATCACACAAGCAAAAAAACAAAAATCCAACCACACACAGAAATACGCACATACAAATGAAATAACACCCACATACTTGCACAGAGCACATTTGTGACACAGAGATCCATTCCTCTAAAAATGCACATGTAGTTTTCAGTGTTTTTCATCTTGCTGAAAGCTTTGTTTTCTGGCGACCTCAACCTCTCACAATGAATTGAGAGAAATTGCTTCAGATGTAATTGAGGCAGAAAGCAGCATGTGTCTGTGTGAGCTATGCTGAATGGATTCTATGATCAAATGTAAACTATAAAAAACGATTTGGTTTTCTGAAATAAAAACTAAAGATAAAACATGTAAAATTATTTATATAAAATATACAAAAATGTCTATTTTCTCTCTTTGGACAAAGAATTAAAGTAGTCCAGAATACAGCCACATGTATTTGCACATGTACACGCACAAACAGGGGTTTACATGGTCTTCAGAGAAGCTCAACAAATCCAGCGTGTTTGTTACAGAGTTACTGGGAGCGACTCAGATGTCTACATGACAGGCCTTGAATACGTTATATGAACAGAAATATTGAATTCAGGTGTTTTCAGTCCCATTGCCACAAATATATAATAAAAATCAAGAACATACCCATGCTCTCTGCTCTTATTATCACTTGGGATTGAATGGGTCGTTCTAAAGATTTCACTGAATCCTAGCAACAAGTCAGTTTCTGAAATTCCTGCACAATCAACTGTACGTGATATTATTGCAAAGTGAAACCACAACTCAGCCTAGCTTGGGGGTCATTGCACTGAGAGCTTCTTGAGTTCTTCAGTCAGTCTTTGGTATTTCTCCAAGTTCTCGTGTTCCTTGATCCTGATGTTTATATCACTCGGTATGGCTACATCTATCGCTACAGCTGTCTTCCTCTGCTTGTCCACCAATACCACATCCTGTTGGTTAGCCATCATCTTTGTCTGCCTGTATCTGCAAGTCCCACAGGATCTTAGCTCGGTCATTCTCCACCACCCTAGGAGGCATCTCCCATATTGACCTCTGGACTTCTAGTCCATACTCGGCACAGATGTTTCTGTATACTACGCCAGTCACTTGATTACGGTGTTCCATGTATGCCCTGCCTGCTAGCATCTTGCACCCTGCTGTTATATGCTGGATTGTCTCAGGGGCATCTTTACATAGCCTGCACCTGGGGTCTTGCCTGGTGTGATAGACCCCAGCCTCTATGGATCTCGTACTGAGAGCTTGTTCCTGTGCTGCCATGATTAGTGCCTCTGTGTTGTCTTTCAGTCCAGCTTTGTCCAGCCACTCATAGGATTTCTGGATGTCAACCTCCTCTATATCTGCCGGTGGTACATACCATGCAGGGGCCTGTCCTTCCATGATGGTTTTTCATCTTGCTCCTCCTTTTTCTCGGGTTTCTGCTGCCTGAGGTATTCACTAAGCACACTGATAAAGGATTATATTATGACCAGCTATCTAATAGTGTGTTGGTCTCCACTGATGTATATGCATGCATGCATAGACCGACAGGCAGATTCAACAACAAATTAAAAGCCACTCTTGAAAACTAGATTGTAACTAAACTGAGCAGCCAATTAAAATAAATGAAAGTACAAATTAATAGTGTAACTTTGGAATTGGAGCTGTCTTGGTCTATCTATTGTCTATTTCTATAATAATTTTAAAAAACCAAACAAACAGCAGAAACAAACAAAGTGGAATTTGGATATTTTTTTATTATTACTTTTACTGCCAAGTAGAACTAGAATGCAGCAGATTGTGTCTTGAAAAAAAAACATTTTTCCTGGCAGAATGGGAAGTCAAATAATCCATGCAAATGTTGCAATCAACAGTTCATATGCTGCACACATAACACACCAACCATCTGTCGGGCTGAAAGCTCGTGTTGAATTTAAATGCGGCGCATGGCGCGGCACTAAGCAGGCCGTTTGTAGGTAACTTTAAAAAAAAAAAATCCCACACTGTCGGACAGAAGTGCAGTTCATGTCAGAGATGCATGAAACTCACCTGACAGATTTTATTTGTCATTAAGCTGCAAATCAAGTACCAAATGTTCTTTTATTGAATGACAGCCTTTTCAATGTAGTCCCTCACCTTCTGACTAATGCATGCTGGGTGAAGCTTCTCTTTGAATCACTGAGAGGATAAATGAAAAATGAAGCACAGGTTGGGTCATCGGTAACAATGTTATTACGATGCATCAGATTAGATGAATGTACTCTGGCAGATGTGATTTATTGGTCTTTTTGCAGACTGTTAAAGAAGAACATTGATACCACTGTCACAGCTCTAAGGTTCTACATAGCAGCTAGCCTAAAGACCTAAAACGTGGGGAAGGAGCTGGCCGGGCTCTCTTCAAAGCTTCTTTAAAGCTAAATTATACACTCACTGGACACTTTATTAGGCACTTTCTACTTGGTCGGGATCCCTTTTGCCTTTAGAACTGCTTTAATCGTTCATGGCATTGAGTCAGCTAGGTGCTGGAAACATTCCTCACAGATTTTAGGCCATACTGACATGATAGCAGCAAATAGTTACTGGAGATTTGTCAGCTGCACATTTATGATGCAAATCTACAAATCTATCACATCCCAAAGGTTGGACTGAATACTAGTGACTCTGGAAGCAATCTCCAGAGTCACTAGCATTCAGAGGTTTGACATTATTATCTTAAACTTTGATGACAATCAAACAAGTGATTATTTTTTTGCATCTGAAGCATCTGAAAGTTTCATTCGGCTCCATTAGGATTTATAGCCTGTGAAAAAAAGGAGAAACAAAAGCCAATTAAGTGTAGAACTACTGGAAGTTTTTATGTTGTATGTATCCCAGTGCATTTTCTCTTTGAGGACATTAAAAACTACCTTTCCCACCCTGCCTGCTGCTTTTCTGCCCAAGGTGAGACTGTATTTATAAGATGGATGTAGCCACTGTTATGTCTCTCTTTGGGTCGTTTTTGGCCTTCATGAGCAAAAAACTGAAAAACAACAAGTAGCAACTTAACTAAAATATATTCTGCTTTATCATATATATTATTCTGGAGCAGACCATAGTTTACAACATAATTCCATATTGAATTAGCTGTGAAACTAGTTTTTGGACTAGTTCATGAACTGTTTTAACTCAGGATCTTTGATTAAGTGAACAGGAGAAGGAGGAGCTTCATCGTGTAGTTGCTCTAAGCAGTAAGACAAGCAGAGAATACCTTCTTATTCCATCCAGTGGGGAAAATGTATGTTTTAGATATCAGTCCTGTGAGATTTATATTTGTCGCACTAAGACGTCTCCTTTACATTTTTCTCATACAGCTTCATTTATTTGATTCATACATAATTCCTGCATGAGAAAAATGTGAAACTGTCATGAGTAAATAATGCACTCTACACATAAATGAAACATTTCGTTTCTCCAGCTTTTTTTTTTTAATGGCCAACGCTCTTCCCCAAATAGAAAAAGTTAATGTGATGGTCAAACGGCAGTAAACGCCAGGAAAAGGAAAAAATGCATTCATCATATTCTTCAAAAGGAATACAAACAAAACCTGTGTTGGCAGACAGACTGCTGATCTCTTCAGTGGCAATATAGTTGTTTTACAGTAATTATACAAATATTAGTGTTGTAATGATTTATTGATGTCAAAGTGCTACAAGTAAAAGGTTTAAAAATTCAGGAGAGGATCTGAAAGATCTCTTCTCATGAATCAAACATTTTGCCGGCAGGAAAACAAAACTGCCTGTTGTCGACATGAGGGTAACTATGACAGATGGTTGTATTTGTGTACCTGAAGTAATTGCGAGTGCACCGTTGTGGATGGGTTTATATGCGTATACCATATGTTTGTGTGGTGGGAATGTGGTATGTGGTGCACCTCGGGCGCTGTATGGTCTGACGGGGGAAGAAAACATTATCCTGCAAAAGAAACATGGAAAGTGATGGGTGATGTTTCCGTGTGACACTTTAACTTGTGTTTTGATTTTGTTTTGTTTCACTTTGTTGTTTTTTTGTTGTTGTTTTGTGCTATGGCCATTGGCAGCGGTACCTGCTTGAAATGCAGCTGCTCCCTGTGAAGCCTGAGGTCCCCATCTGTCTTTCTGTCTGTGTGCCTGTGTGTGTGTGTGTTTGTGTGTGTGAGATCAGCTTCAGCATACCAGCTAACATAGGTGTGTGTGTGTGTGTGTGTGTGTGTGTGTGTGTGTGTGTGTGTGTGTGTGTGTGTGTGTGTGTGTGTGTGTGTGTGCATTAAAGAGGCAAAGATCTCATACCTGCTTTGCTATACCTTTCTCTTGCAGTCTCAAACTTCCGTGCTCCTAGCTGACAAGTGTGTACCTGCACAGTACACGTTTTCACTGCATTTTATATTGTTGATTTTCCAAGGATTCTCTGTTTTGTCTCTGCTTGTCTGCTGTGTACCCTCCTGTTTCTCTGTGCATGTCATTTTGTGTTATCGCACCCCGCGCCTACAGAGACCACAGGTGAAGACAGTTTGACAGGCTTTCCAGAAAACAGCCAGCTCTTGGGGGCTTGTCAATGCAGCACCCTGGATTCCTTCTCATTAATTTATTTGTTTGAATAATCAGCCTATGCATATCGGCTGTTTTTCTTCACTGTTCATAAAGCTACCTCTTAATCAGTGCACATAAGTATGAATGACAGTATATACGTTGCCTGTTTTCACGCAGATTCAGAGTAGTGATTACAGCCTATGCAAGCTGGCAGTTTGAACAGCTTTCACCCTAAAGGTAGTGCAGTGAAACTTGTGCCCACACACCTGCATACTAACCTGAACTCACATATACACACACATAAATACACACAGCTACATTTGCCCCAACAGCTGCATACAAACACCAGCTGGAAAGTAAATGTCACAGGAATTAAAGGAAAACAGCCGAGTCCTCTGTAGTGCATTAGCTCTTTATCACTCTCGATCTCTCTAACTTTTTCTACCACATAAAAAACAATCCCGGCAGTTCTTTAACCACTTATACATTTCAGTATTTCTGGGGTGGCTGGCCTATCCTAGCTGTCACAGAGCAAAAGCAATAATGCACCCTGAACCGGTCACCAGTCTACTGGGTTAGCATAACAAACCAGACGATCATTCACACCTATGACCAGTTTAGAGTCACCAATTAACCTAACATGCATGACTTTGGGAGGAAGCCAGAGTACCTGGAGAGAACCCACACAGACACGGGGAAACACACAAGCACCACACAGAGAGGCCCCAGCTGGCCTGCAGGTTTGAACTCAGAACCTTGTTGCTGTGAAGTGATGGTGCTAACGACGGCACCATTGTGCCACCTAAGTAACCTTCTAGTTGATTTTTTTCCCTTTGTGTGTCTCCTTCTCTCTTTGACACTCATAGATATTCACACACACACACTGCTAACCTTCGTGGACGGCTTCTGTCAGCAAGGTGACAAGGTGACCAGAGGATAAGTCAGCATACATTAGTGCAATTGACACCATCCTTTTATTATGTTAATAAGCCCCCTGATTAGCATGAGGAAGATGCAGTGTGCGCCTGTCCCCTTCTGTGTCAGCTGAACCTCTCCACTAATGCAGACCTGCTGGTCTTCATACAGATGAACCTGTAGATGCTTCTGCTTAGATTTCTGGTTGTATTTTTATCATTATCACCTCTACATTTGGGCTCAGAGTATGTTTACCTTCTGCTTTGTTTTGTTCATTGCATGTGTAAACAAACCGGTCGCTTGTCAATGCAAATACATTATTAAACATGCAGATCAGGCAAGCAGTGACTCTGGCATATTGGTATTGGTTTGATCCAGCTGCGGTTCATTTCGCATTAAAGGTGATAAAGGCTGCTCTGGAAACATCCATACATCATTGTCAAATGAGCTGTGAGCTGTTGATATAATTATTGTAAACATAAAAGACCCTGACAGAGAAAATTGGGCACTTCTGTCTTATCAGTGTGTGTGCTCCTGAAAATTGGAGCCACATTTCCTATATACCTCTTTGCTATTGGCAACATATGGTTGGGAAAACGCAGTCAATGAGGTTGCTGATCTTGTCAGTGGAGGTCTTGTTTGTGCATTGCAATAGCACTAATGTCTCAGTGGAAGTGGTAATGATTTATTGATGTTAAAATGCTATACTTAATAGCTCTAACTGGTGTAATACGGCATCATTAAGGTTGCAGTTGTAAATCCCTGTTATGTTATTTATTTCACCATGGGCTCACTGTGAAGCATGTTCACATAACAACCTACCAATCAATTTTAAAATATTTTATTTTTTTTATTAAACATACTGGAAACATGTTTTCAGAGATGTGTGCTGTGAGCAGTGCTGTGTCAATATAAAAAGGTAATTCCTTTAGTAGTAACTGGAATACATTGAGAGTACCCCCACTGAAAAAAATATAAATGTTGCAAAATTGAATTAGTCATATGCACTGGTTTGAAATGATCTTTTTCAGTTCCAGGAAGTCCTGGTAAAACTACTGCAACTCATTATATTTTGGTCGCGACTAGGCCTCCATTTATCGTCTTCAGATGGTCCAAAATGCAGCTGCTCGTCTGCTTACCAGCACCAAACGGAGAGAGCATATAACCCCAGTTTTAGCTTCTCTGCCTTGGCTTCCTTTCTCCTACAGGATCCAATTCAGACTTTTACTTTTTGTTTTTAAGTCACACAATGCCCAAGCCTCTTCTTACCTGTCTGAGCTCCTTTCTGTTTATGCTTCAGAAAAAACAATGAGGTCCAGTTCAAAATTGTTGCTATCCCTCCCTCAGACTAAACTCAAATCTCACGGCAATAGAGCCGTCTCTGTGGCAGCTCCCAGACTTTGGAACAGTCTTGCCCTAAATATTAGATCTGCACAAAAACTTGATCAATTTAAATTGCTTCTAAAGACACATTTTTATGCCCTGGCTTTTAACACATTATGACCCAAGCATTTTGGTCTTATTTTATAGTCTTAGTTGATGTTTTAATTCTCTGATTGTTCTTTTATTTTTATTGTTGTACTATTGTTTTACATTGTTTCGGTTTTAATGGCAGGGCAGCGCGGTGGCACGGTGGTTAGCACCGTTGCCGCACAGCAAGAAGGTCCTGCGTTCAATTCCTGTCCAGGGTGTACCCTGCCTCTCGCCCTATGACAGCTGGGATAGGCTCCAGCGCCCCCCGCGACCCTGAAAAAGAGAAGCGGAAGCGAATGGATGGATGGACGGTTTTAATGGCATTTTCATATTGTTAAGCACTTTGTGCAGTATGGACTCTTTGGAAATGTGCTATATAAATAAATTTGACCTTGACCTTTGACCTTAACTTGAGGCATCTATACAACATGCAGGAATTCAAAATTTGTACTTGACTCTTTCTCTCTTGTAGTCTTTCTAGGGTTGCTTCCAGAACAAAGTGATTGGGTATTGTTACGTTCCCCTGAGGGGTCTAGGCAGGGAGGGGGGGAAGTAACAAAAGTGACCGGGTCAGAAAAAGGAGTCAAGGAGGCAAAACGGTTAAATGAAAGAGTTTTATTAAAGTTTCAATTTATACTAACTAAAAGAGACGGACAAGCCGCTATCACCATTTAAGAAACAAACAAAACTCAGGCGTTGGTCAATAAAGTAAAACGTAAGTCAAAAAGAAAGAGCAGCTCACTAGCTGAAAATCACCAAAAACACAGACAGCTCACTAGCTGAAAACCACCAAAAAATACAGCTCACTAGCTGCAACCACACTACTGGCACTCTGGCCCAGAGCTTACCTTTCCCTGGGCTTAAATCTCCTTAATTATTGACGTCAGTCAGCTGTGTAAAAGGGAAAGGTGGCACCTCAGGCAGAAGAGGTAGTGTGACACGCCCACACAGGCACCTTCAGGAGGAGAGAGGCCCTGCTAGGGCCGTAACAGTATGGATCAGAAGTTAGTGTGGGGGATACCCTTAGAATAACCTGTAAACTATACAAATAGATGTCAAACCATCATCAAAACTCATCATTAAGGATTCAGGAGACGTCCCGTGATTGCCCAGACTTAGGTGCAAACTTTTAACAAAAACAAAAATACAAATTCTGAAGGCACAGAGTTAGTGTTGCAGTTACTGTGTGTCACTGTGGTGAACCAATTTCCTTATGCAGAAAAATGGGGATGTGGCAGTATGCTGATTGCAAATACCTTGCTGGCATATCAGTTTAAAATGTTTCTGATTGACTTCTATATGCACAGTACTGAGAAGAAAACAGTCAGTGCAAATGTTTCATTAATCCAGCTGTGGTTTTGTATTCGTCCTCATTCTATAAGCAAGGTAAGCACATTTCCAGACACACATAAGTGAATGAGCCGCAGTATCCTGTTTATGTTCCCCTGTTTCACTTTGTATAAGAAGTGTGAGGAGATCTGGGAATATTTTTCATACTTCCATACTGCCAAAATGTAAATTTTCTCTTGTAGTCTGCAGTTGCCCATTAATATTGTTATTTTTTGCATCTCTGGGAAGTTCTAGGTTTGCAGTAGCAGAGCTTAGCTTTAATATTAGCTTTAATATTATGTATCACTGTATTATGGGTCTCTAAGTTTACTCTTTTTTATAACCCTTCACGATTAGGATGATCTGATATCCTCGTGTTGGTGTTGTTCCCAGACCATCATGAAAATGTTGTTCCAGGTTCAACATTGCAAGTGACCAATCACATTGTTGTGACGTTATTCATTTGCGCGCCAAGCCATTCGTGCATTTATGAAATTCCAAGGTTGCAAGGACAATGTCAATTCTGCTTACTGTTTATTAAAGGGTTACGGTTAGGGTTAGGGTCAGGGTCTGTTGATTGGCGGACAGAGGCGGTTTCACGCAGCTTAAGTACAGTTTTTTGTTTTACGCCGGTTTTTCCCGAAGTCGCAAAAGTATGACGTCACAACATTCTGATTGGTCACTTGCAATGTTGATCCTGGAACAACATTTAGTATGATGATCTGGGAACAACACCAACACGAGGATATCAGATCAACCTCACGATTACACCATGTTAGCATTACATTATGTGCTAGCATGCTTAAGCATTGCTTTGAAAGTGATTGCGTTATTGAGTAGTTCAAAACGTATGCTTCACATTTTTGGTTTATGTAAAAGAAACTGCTTTAGAGGCTATAAGAAATATAGTGAATGCAGTTCTTAACAGAGAATCTTTTGGAAATATTGTGTATGTGCATAATTTCATGTGAGCGCTGAAACCGAATTGATTGTTAATGTGGTGCAGAATCTACAAAGTGTCTGTTTCTCCTCAATTTTGAATAAATATGCACAAAGACCGAGAAGGCATTCAAAGAATTGTGAACTGAAATCTTTGGGAGAATTCTGTAACAGATGGTGGCTTTTAAAAACCCTGTTTTGGGGTAAAATTGGATTAGACTTGCAGATTCTTATGAAATCATTTTTTTTATGTCCGGCCGACCACTGAAAGTTCAGTTTATTGAGATAATACTTGAAAATAACTGCCTAAATAAGTGCACGGGGGAATGATAAGATTGAAGAACTTTGATAAAAGTGAACACATTTTATTTTTTATGTCAATTTTTATAAGCACCGACTCACTATTTTGTAGCTGGCTCGACATTTGGCTTGTTATTCCTCTTTTATCGACCATTAAAAACACAGATCCAAATCGAGACTTTTACGGAGCAGCCAGAAGATTCAGTTGGATTATCTTTTTGTTCATAGACCTGCAAAATCTCTTGATCAATGGTGCGCAGTGGTGTTAAACACATGATTTTACAGTGTGACTGTGCTGTGGTGCTGGAGGGAGTATCTCTGTTTTGGTGTGTGTGCATGTGGTGGGAAGGGGGGGGGGGGGGGGTATACTTTAGAGAAGATGCCTCCCTTCATGCTAAGTTAGTCACCACAACAGCTACTGTCCGTATCATTACCCCTCATTAACATCATACAGGCCTTGATGACACGGACACGTACACTGTGGCACTGGGCTGATAAGAGCTCGTCTAATCCTTCATTAGTAACAACTTTGCATGAATGCAAATGGTCAAAGAAACATCAGACAAGCTGGTAGTTCCATTTAGAGAGCGGACATAAACTACCGACACATTACCAAAGCTTCTTTTTCCTAAAACCATTTATAGCTCCATTGGTTCGACGTGTGTCATTTGTGGCACGCACGCTTGTATGCAGGTGTTTGCATGTGTGCCAATTGTCTGAGTCTGAATATATTTCAGTCATGTCAAGGCACCACTCTTTTCCAGTTCTTTAAGCAGGCCGAGGCTGTCTGGCTAGCTAAGTGTTTGTCTTCTGAAGTTGAAGAGCTAATTACTGTCTGCCTCCTGCAACATGAGATTTGAGCTGCCAAGGGCTCGAGGCAGGACCTGCTCTCCTTTCGCTGTGTCGAACCGCCTTCTGTGATGTTACCTAAGCAAGTAAAAAGAGCTTCTCATGGGTGTTAAAAAGCTTTAGAGAAATCTTGGCAGTACATTTTGGGAGAGAGTCCAGTTATTCATTTGTCTTGCCTTCCCTGTGGTTCCACTCGTATTATGTCGTAATGTGGTGCTGCAGGATGTGCAGTATATGCTTCTGTGCTAGGTTTCCATTTTGTATTTATTGCTTTTTGTGCTTCCACTCTTTCAATGCCTCTTTGAATCTTCTCTTTAAGCTCTCTGTTCAGATGCTGTATTATATGTTCATGTTGTATTCCAAGCTGAGTTCAGGGTTGCCACTTCTGTGCAATCATTAGCACTTTTTTCTCTAAGTAAACATAAACTGCACATCCCCGATCTCTATTCTACAGCAGCAAAAACCTCTGGGAGACACCAAATTCTTTGCTCCTGAGCCTGTTGTTTTCCACTGTATAATATCATAACCACACAAACCACAGCAGTAAGCCACTTGCAGCCACTGGTATCATGCATTTTACTCTGCAAGATTTACACAGCTACTGTGTTTCAAACTGCATAGTTTAAATGATAACGGTAGGAAAAACAGAGTAGGAAGTAGAGACAGAAGCGACAGACTCCTAACATCTTTATTTTAAATGTTGTACAAAGCCGAAGTGAAAAGCACTTCCACCCCATAGACAAACCATCTAGAGTCCCTCTAGTACTACTTAAAGACAGATACCCAGAACATCTGCTTCCAGAGTATAAAAAACATTATTAAAATCATAGCACATTAAAAAGAAATTGGAAAGACTACTGTTATCACTCCAGGGAGCAGTTTACAATACCCCTCAGCAAAAACATTTTAAAAAGTACTTGGGTTTTGTTTGTTTTTTTGCTTTAACACCATCTAAATAACTCAACTAACTGCAAATACAAGTCTAGACAACTGTTATTTGGTAATAGTTATCTTGTTTCTTTTTTTTTTCAAGCTAAATTTAAAATTTTGGACTATAATTAATTTTTATGCTGCAATAGGAATTTTCCGGCTTTAGCTTTGTCTACCATATATTGGATATGTGGACTTTTGCTACATGTTAAACAGTTGTAATGCACCTTGGTCACTTTTTATAACAGCATCCTTCAGTACTTGGCTTGTTCATTCTGTGACAAACTAATCCCCACAGGTGTCTTAGGTGGCCTGTCAAAGCTAAACCTTTACACATGTTTCAGCCACACAGATACCAGAAACCACATCGCACATCCACAAAACTAAAGTCAGTATAACAAAACAGTGATTGCGTCACTTTCAATGTACACGTTTTTAACAGAAACAAGACAATCAATGGCAACTTTATTCCAAAACATGCAAGCAAACAGTAAATATACCTGAATAAAAGACATTTAAAAACTAAATATATAATAGTTATGGTGTCAAATGTAATCTGTTTATTTACAGTGAATATATTCCTTGTTTCCTTTCATAGACTGCATACAGTATGTTCCTGCTTCATGAGTGATACGCCTTCTAATGTGGTCTGAGTGGGACTAATGAACTGCTACAGTTTCTTTTTTCAAACACACAATAACGTGTGTGTGTGTGTGTGTGTGTGTGTGTGTGTGTGTGTGTGTGTGTGTGTGTGTGTGAAGCATGTTTAGCACCCCTGTGCTGATTTTCATTCAGATATAATGAAGCTTGTTGGTAAGCACCACTTCTGGCATTTTAGCAGGGACATTGATGCAGAGAGTAATATGAAAAACAGAAGTAAGAGAATGCAGACATTACCAAGGAGCTTGTGTCCCCTGCATGATAAACAGAGAGGAAGAGAAAAAGAGCAAGCTACAGAGGAGATAAATGTGATAGGGTTGTGTTGCAGAGAGAGAAAATGAGGGGAAAAAAAACCTGCAGTAGAAGAAGAACCGATTTTTGTTTCCCATCGCCTAAAAACAGCCATCTCTACATTTTTCTGTCCTGAGAGGTCTTTTTTCCTGTATGTCCTTTATTTCCTTATTTTTCCAGTGATACTATGTTTACAGTGTTTACATTCAGTGGCAGAGCAGGAAATGGCCTGACATTTCCATGCTGCTGTAAGAAGTCCTAGGGGGGATGATGGATGAGTGTATAATGCATGAAGGTTCACACTCTGTCTCTTAAATTAACACCAACTTTGCTTTCTTTTAAAGGTCCCATATTACCACCTTAATGTGATGTATTTCCTCTTGAAATGGAACAATGAGCAAGGACAGTATGCAATAAATGCTCATTCTTAAATGTCAAACACTGGGCTATTAGTTATGGAGAGAAAAGCACTTTGGTTTGCCCAAAAAGGCAGAAAGGCAAGAAAGTGAATGATGCTGCATCGCCTGTCTGAGGTTGCACATTCTAGATAATGTAGTAAAGGTTTCTGTGAAATAATTTGATTTGTCATAAAACTGGAATAGATGGTGAGCTGCACTCCTTAGTGGCAATACTCTGCCAATGATCGTAAAACAACATGCAGAAAAACATGCCTAAACCAAATTCAGTGGTAACCACTGATTAGCTGTTATTTCTAATTATTGTAAAGTTTGTAAAAACATACTGGTGTAAAATAATCACTGTTGTGTTGGCCCTTCAAAAAAAATCAACCTGTTCTTTAACTTTAAGCTACTGGCGCGCAGCAGTGCAGCTCTGGTTAGCACATGTCTTTCTGTGTGTTTGTTTCTAGTTTGCATTTTTCTTCCTTTTTTCACAATTTTCACAACCATAGAGATTTACAGTTACAGACAAAGCTGTGGACGTGGCCATGAGTGCATGTAAACTTCTCACCACAGCTGTATGTTAAGCTAAATTGTTCCTTTACCGAGTGGTTGGTTGATTCTCTGATGGATTCTACTTTGATAAGCATTTAAGGAAATGGATGAATAGTAGGGTTTGGCGATTGGACGAATATATCAACTATCGACAATAGTCTGAGCTCCTCGGCGATCATTTTCACAAGGATGATTTATTTATTTGTTTTCCAATGAATATGTTTGCTAATAATGATGAAGCTAATAGAAGCAGTCAACAGAAAAATTGCAATAATAGTAATGCTGTTTTAACAGCACCCTCTTTCATCTGCGAGCAAATGCACCCTCCTCAGAGTGCGCCCAAATGCTTGTTGATGGAGCTGCAGAAGCTGGTGATAGCCTAGCATACTCCCATATGGAAAAGATATATATAAATCTTATAAAGTTTGTATCTGTCTTGTGTGAAACTTGTATGACAAGCATACAAGAGTGAAAACAGATATAAGATCCCTTGAAAAATTATATAAATGAAACTTGTATGTTTTGGATACTTACTTAAACAATATATGAAAGTAATGAGAAAGTGGCCACTTTCATGAGTAAATCATCAAAGTTTTTACTATTTCTTTTCCATATGGGCTCAGCCGGATGGTGGACACATAGATGCTCATGCAAGTTAGTCATGTTTGAGTACTTTGCTCGCACTATACGTCTGCACAAGCGGCACGCTGCTTTGATTACATCCTTAGGTCTCTTTCTATTGGTTTAAAGCCAAAGAAATCCCAAATTGGGAACTTTATATTTTTTTAGTGCTATCAGCATTAACACGCCGTCATCAACTAACGCGATTAACAATTAACCCATCTGGAGCGCAGACTGAGTCAAAATCCCTGAAATGTCTCTGTAAACGCATTTCGGGCGCTCCAGATGGGTGGAGCATGTTAAAAATTTTAATCGTGTTAATCATGATGTTAGCATGCTAACACTGACAGCCCTAATTTTTGGGGGGAAATTAGTGCGTCCATGTTTGGACTTCTTCTGTGTTGTAAATACGCAAATCAGTCTGTGCATGATTACATTGCTCAGACCATCAAAAAGTCTGCACATGCGGGAATGTATCACCCATTGTCCATTATTGGACTGACGATTGTCAGTTGGAACATTTTTACATATCGCCCAACCCTAATGAATAGGCAGAGTAAGCTGTTTGGGTGCAGAGAGAATGCATGTGTATGTAATTGTAGAAACCTGCAGTCTGGCAGTACAGTATGTACTCTACTCCAATGTATTGCCATGGCTAATGTAGTACCCATGGTAAATTCTGTTCACACTGAGTATTCTGATGACAAACAGTCAAGGAATCCATCTTCACAATTCAGTACTACACACAGTATGCCAGTGTTGTGAAGGCTTTCAGGTGTTATTTTCCAAGAGGTGGCCTAAAGTGTGTTTAGAAATAGACATTTCATATACAAACTTTAAAATCGATTTTGCTTGTCTTATCACTTAATACACAGAAAGACTAAAACGATCTGTAAATTATTTGCAAAGATACAGTGATCGTGTTTGCAAGTCCTTCATTTATTTTGTGACAGTGAGTAACGATAAAGTTTGTGCAAATTGCTTCGATCAAACTCATTTTGTGTTGCAGAAAAGAAGATAACACTGCGACAACTTTATGAAATTTCTAGGACATGGTAGTCCAAAAGTATTTTGCATTGTGAAATAAGTTATATTAAAAAATGTCTTTGAGCTCAACATTGTACATGTAATTCAATATTTAAAACCACAGCAGAGCTCCAAATCAATGTTGCACCCTTTGGTAAAGTGGCTCCTGAAGCATGAGAGATTGAAAGAAAAGGTCAGGTACAACAGCACGGGGATGGCCTCACCACACTGGAGTGCATTTGTCCTAATATATCCTGTGAGTGCAGAGATTCAGTGCTCTGTCTCTGGCTTTTGCTTTTGCCCCCTTTTCGCTGTAATTAACAATGGAAATTATTTCCCATGTGGACGAAATGTTCCGTGACCAAACGAAGCCATTACTAATACGTCGTAATGTGATAATTACATGGTCATCAATTGGGAAAATGGAGCATTTTTAATCTCAATTACACAAAGATCCTTTTTCTGGAGTCCCAGCAAATTTATTTATTTATTTGCTTTTTTTTTTTTTTTGCTGGCTCCCACCAACCGTTAAATTTCTTTTTCTTCGGGTATTCATTAGTGGCTTCTTGGTTATCCCTCCTCAGAAACATGTTGATTATCCAGGGATTGGGTTTGTGTTTGGGTGTTATCAATACCTTAGTATGTGACTGGCTGCATGTGAATGTGTGTGTGCTTTTTCCCCAGGGAAGTTATTAGTGTAACTATCCTTTGTTGAGTTTCTATTTTAAAAACAATTCTTTTGTGCCTGACAGTTGTGTGGTTCTCTGTTCACATGTAAGCTGGATCTAGGTGTGTATTTGCATATCTTGGATTAGTTTTTCCATTCATAGCTTTGCTATTTGCGATATGTAAATGTGCATAAAACTGAGCACATTGTGCAACTTCACCTCAGCTCCTCCTCCTTCTTCTCCTTCTTTCAGCTGCTCCCTTTAAGGTCGCCTCCATCTCACCCTATCTTCTACCATTCTCTGTTGTCACACCAATCCTGCATGTCCTCCTTTTGTCACGGTCTGGCGAGGGCAGACTGTATGAATTGAAAAAGGGCCCAAAATGCAGACTCCAAGGAACAGGGAACAAAACTTGAATGTTAACAAAAGGCGAGCCGTTTAATATGGCTGGTAGAAAAGGTACAAACAAAGGGCAAGGCAAACTGAAGCAAAATTAACACAAACCTAAACTGGGGAATCTAAACAAACAATAAGAAAAACCTAGACAAGAAAATTAGAAGCATGGCATGGCATCGGAAACATGGCGTGGACAACAGACGACCTGACAATCACACACTGAAAACAGAGGACTTAACTACACAGGAGGTGATTAGGGGAAGTGGCAACACCTGGGGAAACAGCTGGCACACATGAACATAATGACGTCACAGTGGGAGAGTAAAACTGAACACGATGAACACAGAAACGCCAGACCTCTTCACAATAAAACAGGAAACAGAGTGAGATATAGACATGACAACCTGAACTTGACAACATAAGCCACAGACATGAAATACATGAAAAGCAGGGGAGACTTAACATGGTGGAAGCACGAGGGGGAAATAATAACTAGAAACACTTAAGCATGATAACAAATGAACTTAGGAACCTGAAGGGCTTACATAAACTAAAACATCAAAAATGAATTAAAACTCAAAACACTGGGTCATAAGACCCAGGATCGTGACACCTTTACGACATCCATGAATCATCTGTGTGGACTTTTCCTCTTTCCCTTCTACCTGGCCGCTCCGCCTTCCTCCATCCCTCCTCTGCACATGTCCAAACCATTACAGCCTTTCCCCTCTAACTTTGTTTCTAAATTGTTCAACTTGAGCTGTCCCTCTGATGTACTAATTTCTAATCCTGTCCATCCTGGTCCCTCACTCTTTAAATCCTAACATCTTCAGTAGGGCTGCCACGATTAGTCGACTAGTCACGATTATGTCGACTATTAAAATCGTCGACGACTAATTTAATAGTCGACGCATCGTTTGAAGCTTTGTAAGATCACAAAGGACGCAGGAATGAGTAGTAGGATTTAAGAGTGTAATAACGGACTGAAACAGAAGATGGCAGCACTGCATGTACAAGGATGCCAGCTGCCGTTAAACCCCGAAGAAGAAGAAGCTGTGTCCCAGAATTCATAGCGCAGCCCAGCGCAGTTGTCAACAATGGCGGCAGCTAGTTAGTTTTAACTTTACTCTTATTATTCTTTCTGGGTCACAAAATAAACATTTAACATATTTTCAGGCAGGAATGTAGCTGTGTAAACCTCAAATATCTGCTCAGTTTATCAAGACACCACATATTTTCAAAAGCGCTCCGACGTTTTCGGAGATGTCTGTTACCCACTAGCTCGTTAGCTAGGCGGGGGCAAGGCTAACTAGAGCCGTGAGAACACCGGACTCCCGGCAAATCGTTTTCAAACCCACCGCCGTCTTTCGCTAGTCAGGTTAAACATATATATAAGTCACTTAGATAACTTCAAAATGTTATTGTTTGGCTTTCTTTAGTATTTTATTTGTTCCTGAGTAAATCGGTTTGGCTGAGATTAAAGTTATAGTTTTTTGCACAGCTAAAACTGTCAAGCAGACAGCTGATTATCAGAAGTGTGAGACGCCGGAGAATATACTCCGGTGTCCTGTTATATTTTAGAAAGCAAGGAGTTTATTAAACTTCACCGAAACAATCTGCAAATTTCTTAAAAAATTAATAAACTACCATCTTGTCTTTATTTTTAGTTAGCACAAACACTTCAAGCTGTAAGCTAATGATAGTTATATAAGACCAGATGCTGCTGGTGCAATAAGCTGTACGCTGTACGTCCAATGGATGATGATCTGATTAGTCGACTAATCGCAAAAATAATCGGTGACTAGTCGACTATCAAAATAATCGTTTGTGACTAGTCGACTATCAAAATAATCGTTTGTGGCAGCCCTAATCTTCAGCTCTGCCACTTCCAGCTGTGCTACTGTCTCCAAAGCATACATCATAGCAGGTCTCAGTAGGAACTGAGAAATCTTAAAATCCGTGCTAAAACTAGTCTATTTTTCCATTTATTATTATTTTTTAACTATTGGACAGTGTCATTAATGTATTACAAGTACTTTAGGCTTATTTGAATGTATTTCCTTTGCACAAACATGGGTTGAGAACAAAGAACTGCCTGCGTTTTACACCTGCTTGTAAATATTGATAGAGTAATTTATAATTAACAGGTAATAATTGCTCAAAAATTGTTCTTTTGATAGTAAGCATGGCTGACCCTTAGTATAATTACCATAGCATCTAACATAGATGGCTAGTTGATGTAAGCTGTTCATCTTTCCAGGAAGGTAAAGCCAGATAGACACTGTAAAGAAACTGATCTTGGAAGAGAGCTACTGGTATTAATGTGATATTTTATAGCCTTTAGTGTGATCATAGCCAGAGCTGCCCTTTGTCACCTATTCTGTTCAGAATTTTATGGACAGATTTTCTAGGTGTAGTGAAGCGGTGGACGGTTTCCGCTTTGGTGCCCTCCTCTCTTCACAGATGATGTGGTTCTTTTGGCCTCATCAGGCTGTGACCTCCAGCTTGCAGTAGAGTGATTAGCAGCCAAGTGTGAAGCGGCCGCACCTCCAAGTTTGAGACAATGGTTATCAGACGGAAAAGGGTGGATGCCCACTTTGGGTCATGGAGGAGTCAGGCCCCAAGCAGAGGGGTTTAAGCATGTCACACTCTTCTTCATGGGTGAAGAGCAAGGGAGCAGGAAATGACAGACTGATTGGTCTGCATCAAGCATTGTTATGGGACACTGTACCGGTCCCTTGTGGCAAATAGACACCTGAGCCTTTATGGAAAAGCCTGTTTAAGCCACCTTCTGAACCTCCCAAACAGCTTACAGCATTTACAGACTTTCACACCTCTGTGTTCTCGTGTATTCAAAAATTTACATTTCAGGGCACATCTGTACTATAAGCCGTATTTAAAACATGAACGTTGATCCAGTTGTTGACTGGAATAACATCTTTTCAAGGTCAGTGTTTAGCTACGGCTGGTGGGTGGCTGCATTACTGCAGGGAGGTTGTCATGCTTCAGAACAGTAGAGTTTAGTGTCAAACAGACAGATGCACTCTCTAACGTGAAGGAGAATCAATGCAGGAAATCAAATAAACTACCGAAAAAAGAATCCAAGTAATAGCTAGTAGGAATTGAGCAAAAATATTGATTCTATTGTATTTCTCAATTCACTTTGTTGAGAGACAGTATATTTGGCACTTGTTTTAATCAGTTGAATGACTTTTTCTATTGCCTTTAGTATTATTAATTTTCTCCACCTTCTCTTTGAAAGCTTCCTGTTAGTTCTTTTTTTTTTTAGGATCCTACTGCGGGCTGTAATTTTGTATTGATTTCAAAAGAGTGGAAATCTAGAAGGAGGTAAACCACCAAGTTAAATTCCTTGTAAGAGTAAACATATTTTGGAGACAAACCAGCAGCTGATCTCGTTCTTCCCGCTTCTACTAGGTTATTTTGGGCTTTTTGCCCAAATCTTCCCGGCCAGCTTTTTCAGTCTCAGGATTGATTTTGGATTTGCATCAGTGTGTTTTTCATTCTGGCCATAAATGCACCCCCAGTGCACTCACACACTGAGAATATACAATTCCCTCAAATCAATTTCCTTGTCTATTTTCATGTTTATTAGATGTGGCTCTCAACATGTCCGATGCTTCCTGAAGCTATTGTTTAATGGTAAATGAAGGTTTTCTCTTTCATTTCCACTATTTAAACACACAAACACACACACACACATTCTCATTTTAATATCTTAGTGAGGACATGTAATTGGCATAATGCTTTCCCTAGCCTCTGACCCTAACCTTAAACCTTAGCCTAAACCTAACCATAACCTAATTGTAACCCTGATACTAAAACCACATTTTTAGTCTCAAAAATGCTTTCAAACTCATGAGGACAGGCACAAATGTCCTCATAAGTGACTGTTGGTCCCCACAAGTATAGTAACATTCCAATTTTTGGTCCCCACAAAGACATCTAAACAGGTACACACACACACACTTCGTTTTTAACCTCTTTTTTGTCTTATTTTAGCACTGGGAAATCCCCCATGTAAGGCCATTTATCAGCATGAAAAGGGCAAATAGCTAACAACACTACAGATTATTGTGCAGGTTGGGTAATAAATACCTCATGAATCTTATTTTCAGACTTACAGTTCATATTAATGTCAAGAAGGTCGACAAGTAGCTTCCATATGTATATGTGGTGTCCCTCAGTTTTTACAATCAGGTTTAGATGGCTACTTTCAAAATGGACAAATTAATGGGGAATATCGCGGTGTCCACATCCATCTTTTATGTACAGTCTATGGCATTTAGCACATTTAGCTCCCATTGACTCCATCAACCTACTCTACATGTTGAAATATTACACATTACTTGTGTCCCATCTTCCTCCCCTCATCCCAAACTGGACACGACAAATGGCTGCTTCACCCTGAGCCTGGTTCTGTTGAAGGTTTCTTTTTGTTAAAAGGGAGTTTTTCCTTCCTACTATTGCTAAGTGCTTACTCAGGGTACGGTTTTGATTGTTGGGGTTTTCTCTGTTTTGTTGTAGGGTGTTTTCCTTACACTGTAAAGGTCCTTAAGGTGACATTTGTTGTTGTGGCTCTATATAAATACAACTAAATGGAGTTGAGTTTCACTACAGAAGAATATGATCAAACTTCAGTACTTGTACTCACACCCCATTCTCACCCCAAGTCAAGCATGAGAGTGCTAAATCACATTTAAAGTTTTAATGCTTTCAGTTTTGCAAATAAAAACATTTAATCTTCATTTTTTTGGAGAAGTTCTAGATTTTGTAAGATATTTACTGCATCCAGCTAGTGTTTAAACATAGAGCAAGTCATTAGATATGCTATAGCACCCAACAAATTAAAATCCAATATTCACATATTATTTTTTTAGCTTGTTTATTGTTTCTGCCGTGTCCTGTGGGGAACATATCTGCCTGCTTATTTGTCGTGATTGTCTGCCGTTTGGTGCTTTGGCGATGTGCAGTTGTTTATCACTGAAAGCAGCTGCCTGCTGCTCGCTGAAACGATGCTGATGAAGTGATGAGACTGAAATAAAAGGGCCTAGCTCTAAAGTTCTGGAGAGTCTGTGTGGACGTCAGAGTTGGGTGATAATTACACGTGCTGTAATCACGTTCTGATTACAAATTGTGCAGCACATCGCTTCAGGCGGCCACATGGTCAAGATCAGCAGGTGCCTTTGCCCCCATTGCCCTGTGGCTCAGGTGACACCCTTTCAAATTAGCAAATTTAATATGTGACCTGCTATTGAAGCTGTTTTAACAACGCATACAGTTGCTGTACGTGTAAAAGCCGCTTTGCAATCCACCTCGACCCCAGCTCAGTCTTTATGGGGGGGGGGGGGGGGGCCCTGGTGTCTTGCAGCTGCTCTCTGCACCTCTGGCATTCCTCGGTTGAGGAACTGAGGCGAGCTGACTGAAATAAAACCCACTTTTGCTGTAGTGAGCCTGAGGAGGCTGTTCATGTGTTAGTTTTCACCTAACCTTCCATTTCTTGGCCACCCGTTCTCCCTCCTGTAACTCTCAGGTCTCTCAGCATCCTTGTTCCTTCGTTTTCTCTCCATTTTTAGACAACACTTTCCCTATTAGACGGTCTTCAGTTGTATCCTCCGGGGTCCTGGCCTTGTCTGATGCCCTCATCGTTCTCCTGTGTGTGTTTTTGTGTGTACGTGTGTGTGCGTGCATGCAATCCCTATACCCTCGTATTTCTGCCTTTATGTTTGTGTAGTAGTGTGGTTTGTGTAGTGTTTTCCCTCTGTCTTAGAGCTTTGGGCTGTTAACCCTGCAAACACTATCGCTCATCACAGTACACAACAAGAGCTTAAGAGCTCTCAGGGAAGAGTTCATCTCCCTCTGCTTCTCTCTTTTCTTTTTGTCTCTCTCTCACCCTCACTTGTTTTTATCTGCTTTCTATTCCCCCTCCTCTTTGCTTCCTTCCTTCACAGCTCGCACTTAATACTTTTCTTACTTTCAAGTATTGAGGCGTAAAGGCTTCTCTGCCCCTCTCTTGTCTCTTGATCCCTGTTTTAGTAATCACTTTCTGCTTTCTTCTTCATGTCTCTATACTTCTTCTCAGTGGAGTTGGATCTTCTTCAAGGAAGGAGAGATGCTTCCAGCCAGATAACATGCAAATGTTAAAAATCACTTCCACCTGAAACTGGAACGCTTTCAAAAAGACTAGCGACATTCGTGTTGTTATTGTTCCTTAATGTCAGCTAATGTTGGACATATTTCATGCTTTTATCAGACCAGAAAAACAAATAAATGAGCTTGGCTATAAAACAGGAAAGAGTCATAAAAACACACTAGATGGGATAGAAAGGCAGCAGGTAGATGCATTTCTAAGACACGGTGATGAAAGGATATGTTACTGATGACATTTTAATGATGTCCGAAGCCAATTTTCAGCTGATGCTGAGCTGTTCATCAGCACAACAGGGCCCAGGCTGTTTATCACAGAAATGTGTTGCAATCACTCTTCAACACATAATTTGTTATCAAAAACAAAAATGTTCCTGAGACGGCTGTTGATGGGTAATACTTTAGTGGATGGGACGGAGCTTTGAGAAGAATTTATGCAAGGGAAGATTTAAGAAGGTAGTTACAGGATGGAGATAAGATAGAACAAAGGATTGTGGAAGGAGGAAGAAAAAGGGAAAACAAGAAAGATTTTACTTTAAATAGAAGGAAGGCTAGAGAGGAGGAGGAGGAGGGGAGGGATAAAAGGAGGGAATGACGTCAGGAAGAGTGTGAAAGAAGAAAAAGACTTAAGATGAGGAGTCTTTAAAGGTGGCACGGGATGATGGATGAGTTTGTGGGAAGTGTACAGAATGAGAAAACAGCTGCTTTGGTGCCAAAAGCCAGTGAAGAAAAATCAGCTGTTAGCCCTGCGGTGTGCGTTTTTGAGTGTGTCGGTCTTCACCCAGGATGTTAAGTCAACGGAGGATATTGTCTGAGGTTAAAAGTTTCATTCCTAGCTGTTGGCACTGCAACTAATCACTTCCAGACATACACACACTAAAGCAGCTCTCAAGATTGTGGGGGTTTAGGGTGTAAAGACCTCCATAGCTGTCATGTACAAACAACCTATGGGATGTTTTTTTTTGACTTATCTTCACTGTCAGCGGAGGCACCTGGTGAGTTTTGTATTCTAAGATACCCACATTACTGGTACAGCACATTTTGTCGAAGCAGTAATACACTGGGGGGGTGCTGATATGAGGCTGTGACAACTTCACTTTACATCTGCAGAGGAAATGTTCATACATTCCCCTGAAGAACAACAAGTCCTGCATTCAAAGTGAGACTTAAATATAAACTGTTATCAGCAAAGTGTCCTTCAGCTATAGAAAAGTAAACATATTCATTATACAGTCCTTTCAGAGAGCAGTATTGTTATTATGCATTGAAGTACCAAAGACTGGTACATCACGTTGTAACGCAGCCTCGGTGAGACACTTTGTAAATTGTTTTCCGTGTATATCTTAATTTGGAAAGAAGTCATTAACAAGAGCTGTCAGAAAAATGCAGCGGAGTGTAAAATCAAAATGTTATATTACATATATTGTCTTATACAAGAGGTTACAAGACAAATTCAAATTCTCTGGATATTGTTTATTTAAATACAACAACTCTGGTTAACTCTTGGTCATAAATCAGACTTTGCTTTTTCAAAAGAAAAACAGTTGTAGTCACAAGAGCAGTGGTTTGGTTCTTTAAAACTGTTGGTGCTGTAATCATACATTATCGGAGCGTATTTGCGTGGTCACCGAACTATATAGTACTCTTTTGTGGCTGTAGCTCAGGAGGTCGTGCAGGTCATACTGATTGGAAGGTTAGTGGTTCGATCCCTGGCTCCCCCAGTCTGCATGCCCATTATCCTTGGCAAAATACTAACCCTAAGTTGCTCTCCGATGTGTCCATTGGAGTATGAATGAGTGTGAATGTCAGTTAGTGAGCACTTAAAAGCATAGAAAGTAGTGCTTGTGTGATTGGGTGAATGTGGCATGTTGTGTAAAGCACTTTAAGTGCTCCCGGAGAGTAGAAAAGTGCTATATAAGAATCAGTCCTCATCCATCCTTTCCTCTTTCTCAGATTGTTCCTGAGTTTGCTTTAGTTCAGGTTGTCCTTATTGGATATTAGATTGCGCTTTTGTGTTAGTAAATGTAGTAGTAAATGAGTACAATCTTGTGTTCTGCATTTAATAACTTTTTATACTAAAAGTACTCTTACATCTCTGGGTACAACCCTGATCCTAACTCTAACAAGCCAATAATAACTCATCGTTGATGGTGATTAATCCTTTGCCACATAACTGTACTTAAGTTCATTTATCAAACAGGTCACCTGCTGCCACCAGAGGCACCAAGCTTCTCTTCTTAGGTTTGATTTCCTACTAAAAGTTGCTCTTGGGATCTTTGGGAAGTGAGTGTGTCTAAAGAGGAAACGCTTAGTTAAACTCCTAAGGAACAGGTAATGGTTACATAAGACTTTGTAAAAGTAGCCCTGAGAGCCTGATTAAATGTTTCCTGTCCTGAAAGAGGAAGAGAAACCACAATGAAGCTTATTAAATAATCACATAGTCATTCTGCCCCTGCTGTAAAATTTTCTGATTACAGCAGGTCTGTTTCACCAGTGGCGTCGACTGGTAAACGGAGGTGCTGTTGTTATGGTAACCTAATGATTTTTGGGGGGGCCCAGCTTGTGAGTTTTGTCAAGATGTTTCACTTTGTTTTAAAGGTTATTATTGTAGGGCATTAACACTCATACCTATCAAACAAATGTTATATCTAAAATAAAAATGTAAGCTGATAATTTGTCCATATGACTATTATGAGTCATTATAAGGGAAAAACAATCCAAAGGCCATGAAGCTCAGTTTAGGTATAGTTAATAATTTATTATTAAATATTTCATGAAAACAGTACATTTCCCTCTGCAGTATCATTTACTGCCCTCACTTTGCATATTGCTCCTAAACGGCTTAATGTAGGTGTTTGTATCTCACACTGATATCCTCTACATTAAAGGTATAATGCTTATTAGCATTAATTATTAGTATTAATTATAATATGGAGGCTTACAGCAGGCCAAAGCTTATACTGTAGGGCTTTAATGTGAAATGCTGTGTGCAGTTTTGTGATGTTTGTGTTCTTTCTGTGCTTTTTTATGTTATTTCTGGTTATCCCTGTGCCCTTTGTGTGCAGTTTTGTGTATGTGTGATATTATGATGTGCGCTATTTTGGGGTTGTGGCTATGAGTTCATTCACTTTGCTGTTGTATGCATGCGTGGATTTGTTTTGTGTATGTGTGTGTGTGTGTGTGTGTGTGTGTGTGTGTAGGTCAGCAGTGAGGGGACAGATGACCGATAGGGTTCCAAGGACAGCGAGGCCATGAGGGCCTTGGGGTTTATGCATGTTTTTGTCTATGTGTGTGAGTGTTTGGGAGTGCGTGTGTGAATGATTCGGTGTGGCAGTGGATGGCAGGAAGCATACGGTTCCCCGCTAGCAGAGAACAGTGTCACAGTGAGTGGAGCTAATACACACACAGACACACACACACACACACACACACACACACACACACACACACACACACACACACACATATATTTAAACGCTGACAGACACAGAAAAACACACAGACTTTACTCAGGGAGACAAAGAGGCCACAAAAAACTAGACAAACACAGACAAAGGTTTACACACAGACGGAGGTGTGAACCATCATTCAAACATATTCATTTACAAGGACAGAAAGCTGAAAAATGCACTCAAGTGCACGCTAGACAAACAGAGACCTTCCCAGTGCTCCTGTGGCAAACAAACATGCTCTTCCTTTTCCGCACACATATTAACGCTCATTTAGCAGAGAAAGGTGGGAAGGGAAATTAACCTAAACTGTCAGCACAGCCTTCAGGAAGTAGTAGTTTTTTTATTCTTTATTAATGTTTTGTGCTTGGGATCGAGTTTACTTTAGATCGGATAGAAGCAGCTGCAACCACCTTTTTATAATATTCTGTAATGACTTTCATGTGGCATTCTGTATTTATATGGTTGAAATCACACATCAATTTACAGCTGCAGGCCTTTCATTATTACATAAGTGAATAGGCCATGCAAAAGTATAAAACACATCAATATATTATGATGTTTTTCAAGGCAATTGAAGAGTGTCCCACTGTGATATCGGATCAGAAAGAAAACTCTAATCAATACTTAATTTGACTGTATCTGTGTCAGTTTAAAAGTAGATTTTAATTACCATATATGTGTAAATTTTTAATGCAAGCATATGGAGATTTTCATCAGTGAGTGTTCATATATGCACCGCTTTCCTGCTTTTGATCATATTCAGGATATGATGTTAAGCTGCTTGGATCCTTCCAAGTCAAGGCTGCATAAAGTAGCAGGGATGGTGTTTATCTGCAGAGCCAACCTGGACTTCAGCTTTACCCTGGTTTGCTCAGCACAAAGCTAATAAGACTTTCAACAAGCTTTTGGGTTAGTGTGGATATGAAGCATATTTAGTTCAGCAAGATGATCTTGAAGCGTAACTGCACTCACCAAAAAATAAAATGCTAGCATTCAGCAACATCACCACTAAGCACCTTTTTCGTCCCCAACAACTGCTTATGTAGTCTTACTTATGTGCCCTCAGCCACACAGCCTAGAGACCTGGTAGTGACACCACACTCCCACAGCAAGGGCGAAATATGTGAATTCCTAAAGAGCACCATGAAAACCTCCATGCATTTGCTTTGGTTTCCAGTAGACTGCAGCATTAGCTGATAGTCTGCATGGAAGACCCCAACTTTTCTGCAAATACTCACCAAATAGTAGTGAAATTGTGAATGTCGTGCAAGTGTGGAGGTTTTTGGCACAGCATCCTCTTTGCAACCCATTTAACCTGCCGACAAACAGCAGCCACTTTACAACTGGTCAGGCAATATCTTCCTAGCAACTGGTGGTTGCTTGAGAAATATTTACCGGTTTCTTAGCCTTTGTGAACAAGGCTTCAGTCACATCTTAGCACACTTGTGTAGTATTTATTTAAGTTTTACACTTAACTAAGACAACAGGAAAATATCTAAACTTGTTAGCTACAAGAAAACTTAATCCAGGCATTTAATCGATAGATTATGTTGATACCTGTCCATAAAACACAGTGACTTTAAGACTAACTAATTTCAGGATTTTACCGCTCCTCCTGCAGTGCCTCAACCTAACTCTTTGCAGCTGAGTTGCACTATAAGAAGCCTGAAATAACAATAATGATATATCTTCTTCTACTGCTACAATACAACATGTCTTTTATTTAAATATATTTGTTGGCTTTGAATGACATTGTTATTCCAGTGCTTAACAAAACAGTTTCCTATGGACTATCTAAGCTTGCCAGGTTTCGTGCATGCTCGTGAATGATTAGCAAGCCCAGTGACCTCACATTGACCTTAATTAACCAGGCCTAGAGTTAAAAAAACAAAGTTTGGTTTGGTTTGTTAACTCATCATGTTTTATCCCCCGTTTATCCCAAACAATAGTAGCTGATTTGGAACGGGAACAATAGTTGTTAAGGAAGCATTTAAGCTCCGAGCTTAGGACACTAAACAACATATTCAGCTGAGCAGGACTTGAACCTGAACCTGGCTTTCAAAATAGATGTGTCCGTGGCCAACAATCACAATAGTCAGAAAAGCACTACAAGACTCCTCCATCATGGCTGAAAGATCCCTTCACCTTATGAATGAAATGCATCCCTGGATCCATCAGAATATATGAATCCCTATTCCTGCTTCTGAGAGCATTAAGAGTGTCTCTTAATATGTTCACATTTATTAAGAAAAAGTAATTTATCCAAAAATAACAGATTTAGTCCGATAGTTACACACACACACACACACACATACTGGAGCCATTATTGTAATACCCGGTCCCTTGACGCTCTGAATGCGACAGACCATCTACAGTAAAAGGGTGAGGAGATTAATCAGAGTGGGTGTGGATCTGTTTGAGTGTAGTTATGTCAGTATCTAGGCATGTAGTCGGACACTATATTAACTGTATCAGCACAGCTATGTGTGGCTGCAGTTTTACTATTTTAACTGCTCTCAAGTTTATCCAGTGTATTGTGTGTGTACTTTATAATGTGCTTTCACCTTTTCGTGCCTGTGCCTCTGCACAGATCTGTGTTTTGTTTGTTAGAGCAAGAGCAGAATGCCCGAAATGTGTTTGTGTGCTTCCACGGCGCACGTTTGAATTTTCAGATCGTCACACGCCACCTGTCGACACGTTTGACCTTTCCACCCTTTGGTGTGTGTGGCTGCATACGCACCTCTCTTGACCTGTGCTTCTCCCACAGTGCCTCTGTTTCAGCGTAAACCCCAAGCTCACTGGTTAGCTACAGTTACCTGGTAACAGACAGCTGCTGTTGCCATGATGTTATGGGGCCACTCAGGTGTCCAAATTTGTTTGAATGATGGATGATTGATTGTCAGTGCTTGGATCTCACTTTCTCTTCCTCACACACACACACACACGCGCGCACACACACAAACGTAAATAAACATGAGTCTAAGTAACAGGAGGTCAAGCACGCACAAACAAGCTTGAGCACACACACACACACACACAGTCACATCTTCATACTTGGGGGTGTCATGATTGGCTGTCAGGAGAAATGACCCCAATTTGGGCCTGTGGGACTTGAAGTTGTAGCGTGAAGTGTGTTTGAAGTGGCTTGAAGTGACATGTGGTGTGTGTGTGTGTGTGTGTGTGTGTGTGTGTGTGTGTGTGTGTGTGTGTGTGTGTGTGTGTCTGCAGGAGTGAGTGAACAGAAAGTAGGCTGAATATTAAAAGTGCTCCCTTGGCTCTAGACCTGGGCAAAATAGCACTTGAATATATTCAAAAAGCTTGAAATAACCCAGGGAGTGCTTGATATAACTGGTCTCTCTTCCACACTTGAGGTCATTTCAAGTTTCTGCCAAGGCTGAAATTGAACGCACCCCAAGTCCTTCAAATATTACAACCCACTTTTGCATTCTTCCATTTTTGAGCAGGTATTACCCCACTAGCTTAACCTCTAAACTGTACTGCTCAGGCAGCTGGTATTAAGTGCCAAATTCACTCCTGGAGTTCCTTCTCACTCCTGCCAGGGTAAAAAGCTGAAGAAGAGTGGATGAGTGCACAGTTGGCATGGCAGCCAAATGTCAGCTATAGTGTAACACTGCTATGATCTCTTAATTATCAGCTTAGCGCGCAGAAGGAAAAATGGTCTGGGTCCCTGAGATTACAGTAGTTAAAATAATTTGAAGTAATCTTGTCATTTTAAACAGTTTCCTTTATGCCACATTAGTGCTTTATGGCTCACGCACACTTGCTTTTCGTTTGTTTGTTTCAGGGCATAAAAAAATGCGTGCTACAACTACTAACAAAGTTTGTGCATACCTGTATTTTTAATTGTCAGTGATAACTTTACATTCAGCAGGCAGGAGGGATGATAAAAAGGTTTTAAATTGATGCATACACAAGGGGAATAAATTAAAGGCAAAATCAACATAAAGTGACTTGGTAAGATATTGAGCCAGCACATGCTGCCAGAACAGCTTCAGTCCATTGATTTTCCAAGACTCCAGAAGTCTGCTAGAGGGTTGTTACACCATTCTTTAAATGATGTGACTTAATTAGGTGTTTAGATGATGATGGTGAAGCGCTCTGTCTAACACATCAGTCTGCTACCTCCCATAGGTGACTGTGAAAGTCAAAGCATATGATTCCCATTATTATAATGCTCATTACCCTTCCTGCTCTATGAACCAGGGGGCTGTCATCCTGGAAGAGACAACTCCTGTGAGGATAGAAGTGCTTTATCTTTGAATAAAGTTGATTATTCAGAGCGGCTTTTTATTGATTTAGTAGTTGGCCTTTCGTCTGAGAGGACAGCTACACACAAATTCCCAAACACACCGCCTCACGTTGACATCAAGTGACATTTTTACTTCAATCTATCCCACATCACACAAAATGCCATGGTTTGTGCGCTTTGTTTTCATGCTACAAATCGCCATGCCAGAGCTATCTTGGTGTAAGACCATGACCCAGCTCTTCACAAACGTTGGCCCAGTTATTTGGAGCCGTGCCATGTTTTATTGACAGCTTTCACTGCAGCGCTAAAATGGAACAAAAGCAACCTGTTCATCTGGACTGAACCAAACTGAGCAGGTTAGCTTTGACAGCAACTTCAAACTACGAATGGTTCGTGAAGAAGTTCAGATTCTAAATATATGAAAGAACATGTGTAGACCTGTTTCTTTTTCAAGTGTTAGGGACTTTTCTCAGGGGGGAAAAAAGCACATTTTCATAACACACATGATCAGAAAGAACTGATCATTTCTTGTACCAAGAGTTTGTTTGGTTTACATAAGTAGAAATAAGGTGTTTGACACAAAACTAAGACCTCTGCAGCAAGTTGGGAAAGTTTAAAAAGTGCTTCTGGAAAGGAAAACAAAAACAGGTGATTAAACAATACATGGTTCAAATGTGTCTGACTTTTTTTATTGCCTAGTTAATACCAATTTTTTACACACATTCTCTAAAATGGGCTTTGGACACACAAAATGGAAAAAGCTTCTGACCATGTCTGAGCTCTCAAAGCAAACAAAGACAAACATCCTTGGGACACACGAGGGTAAAATAGTAAAAAAGTTGGTACGGAAAATTCAGCGATCGCCTCTGTCAGCCTGGGGCACCATAAGTACCAAAGGGGGTAATATTGTGTGTTGCAATGAAGAAAAAGTGGGCACAATTTGTAGAAATACACACAGATTTAATCCAGCAGTAAAGATAATAAGCCTTTAACACATTTAAACCCTCTCGTATGGATGAATCGTTCAATACCTGTGCGAGTCGGCTGATATTAATAGCAATGCATCTTTTCAACAGCCAAGATTGAAAATCAGCCCTAATTCTCATTTCTTTAATGGCATGAAGCTTTGTACTTTTTTGCCTTTGTGCTCTTGCTTCTATCAATATTTCCCAACTCTCTCCTAAAAATCTATTAAAACTTGCTTAGATAAGATTTGGTATTATGAACAGAACCTGCTGGTGCTCTTTCAGTGTTTAACACTCTCACTCCAAACCTGCTTAAAACACAGGATCATGAAAAAAACATTTAAAAAAATATTACAGTGCATTGGACAGAATACATAATCTTACAAGGTCAGTCATTGAACCCTCTTTATTCAAATACATGGCTTTTTAGCCATTATTAATCAAGTTCTTTGTAATAATACACTAAAATGCATGCAGGGAATTAATACATAAATAATAAATACATAAAAGCAGCCTCAGATTTTTTTATTATTTATCTATTGATACATTAATAATCACTCAATTACAAGTGACTGGCTAAAGTTCGTTGGGCCCAAATTGCTTGGGTTCAGTCATTTTGTTATCTCCTCCACCACATAACCAGCAACAACCTTAATAATAACTAGTTAAATATTCACTGAGTGGCCACCAAACTAAA
Source organism: Pundamilia nyererei (assembly GCF_000239375.1). Classification (NCBI taxonomy): domain Eukaryota; kingdom Metazoa; phylum Chordata; class Actinopteri; order Cichliformes; family Cichlidae; genus Pundamilia; species Pundamilia nyererei. The sequence continues at coordinate 283,993 of NW_005187643.1, read as the reverse complement.
AAGCTTGTATTTTCAGAGCTGCACCGTCATCGTTCACTTCAGCTGGCCTCATCACTCGTGTTTTGCAGCTAGGGCTGCGCAATATAGGATAAACAATTCTCACAGTATCCATCCATCCAGCTATTCCCTTGTAATATAATTTTTCATATTTGTTGATGTCAATATATATCATGATATTATACCATATCATTACTTGTCTCAAGTATAATAATATAATACATTAAACAATATTTATTCTCTGTCAGAAGACAAGAAGAATATGCTAAAAGTACTATAGAAAATTATTATAATTGTTTTTAATTTTATACTGTTTATATATAATCTCAAAAACTGCCTCTAATCACAGTCATGTCTCAATGAAGTGGACAGTGACACTCATATATGGTGTGACTTGACTTCAAATCCTGTCATTACACCTTATGGGAGCTGGTAACGAGGGTCAGTTACTTTAATCTGACACTTCCTACTTTGCTTAATGGCGTCGTGTCTTTTAAAATAAAGTGGATTGTTGCATTCATGATATCACTGTGTATCTTCATCTTCTTCTTTTTTGTAAAAAGTGCAGTATGGGAGAACGTGTAAAGTCTCACACTTTAAATGCTGGCACTGCTTGCGATGGTAAAAAAATCTCCACAGTGTTACCTGCCTTTGTGTGAACATTCGACACAGCTTGCAGCGTATGCTCTTCTGCTTTTTTGTTGTATTTTAAATATACATAAAAATATACAGATAATGTCCCGTCTTTTCAGCAAAGTCCATTTGATCAGGGTTTCCATTCCAAAACTAGTTAACAAAAGTTACTAAAAACTAAGTAAGTGAAATGCAATAGCTTAATAAAAGTAATGCATACTTGTTACAATGTAAGAGTAAACAGAATACACTTAAATATCACTGAACCCGACCTTCATCTGAATGCTAGCTATCCCAAATCTGAAACAGAGCTATAGGGACCAACCCAAGCCAGCTGACTGGTAGCTCTCTGGGGCCCCTGCCCTGTGTATTTTACTGTATGCAGTGAGGATGAAGGGACCCTCCGACTCATTTGTGCCCCAGGCCTTACCCACGATAGAGTGTTGTAAGTTGCATCACATGAAACGCTTTGTGACTTTGTTGTACTTGTACTGGGAATAACAAAGTTCTGATAGCGTACTGTTCCCCCTACTGTGGTCCAATTCCACTGCACCTCTGAAGTGCCTCCACAAAGAAACAATTCACTCTGTTGTTGGTTTAAACAGCCGATTTTCCACTCCATACTGAGCATGTCCTCAGTTCTTGGTCCCTCTGAAAAATCTCCTTTGATGCACCTTCCTTTGCACACCTCCCCCCAGCCCCCCCACCCCCTCCTCCAAGTGGTTTGATGTAATTTGACTAGGTAGGTGACATCTCTTTTAAGAGAGGGGACAACTTGAAATGTCAGCTTCAGTGTGTTTACACAAAGAAAGGAGAAGAGGCAGAGGTACCAAGGAGGCAAGTCAGTAAACGTTTCACTCCTTTTCTCTCCTACTTCACATCTGTTTCTCCCTCTTCATTTGCGTTTTCTCCCCCTTTCCTCCTCCAGCCGATTTCTCCCTCTCTCTCTGAGTGTGACCTAGTTTGATCCTGAATGGTTTGGGGCTGTCTGTCTCTGAGATAAACTCATTTGCTCTGGATCATTTGGAGAGCAATGCCATTTCGCTCCCCCTACCCCCCACCACACGCTACCCCCGCTCTCCTCTACCCTCGATGTTATTTGGGGTTGCGAGCAACAGAATGCGTCGAACGTGTCTGGGTGTGCGTGTGTGCATATGTGTGTGTTCTTTAATCTGTTAAGTGCGGGGAGACATATGGGGAGAAAGGACAGAAAAAGCTCACACACAGAGCTGTCAGAAAATGAAAGGGGATCTCTGGCTTCAGATAAGGTTGTGAAGTGTTGCATATCCAAAGATATCTGTCTCACAAACACAGAGCACTGATAGGCAGATTTATTCAAAAAGGTCATGCTGCGCTTGCGCTTGTCTGCGTGCTATAGTGCGTTTGTATGAGCTTCAATATGCAATGGGATTTTAAAGATCCCATCAGATCTGCTTCCCTATTAGAGACACGTGTAGGTGCGCATGTGTGTTTCTGCGTGTGTGCTTTGTTTCTCTGCAGGCTGCCGAAGCTGCCGTACTGTAAGAGAGAGGCCGTGGGTTGGACGGCTCTCATCTAGTCTCAGAAGGCTAATTACACTGAGTGCACAGTGATGGAGCTGCCTTGAAATTATTTATGATTCTTCCGTTGTCCCACTTGTTCTCATCAGCCAAGTCATCATCTGATGTGTCCTCAATTGGCAAATAATTTCTGATCCCCATCCTTCCGTTGTCCTCATTTTCTTTTGTTTTCTCCAGCAATTACAGTGCAGCCACCTCGCGCACACAAATATCTTCAAGCAGCCAAGAAGAGTTTGTCTGTATTGGAGCTTTGCTAGCTTTGGGAAAGGCTGATTCCAAAAACCTGACATTTAAAATTGATGTTTTACATCATTAAAACAATTTCAGCTATAAAACTCTCTCGTACCACAGCTGCACTCAATACAATCTCTCAACCTCTAGCTTTTTCCTGGTTTCCTCTTCAGGGAGAACTCCAACAAAAAAGGACCCTGAAACATTATCAGTGCAACTATCAGCCTTTCAGAACTGTATGCATTTGTTTTCAACATATCAGAGATAAAACAGGCACCTGAATTTGAATTACAGAATCTTAGGAGCAGAAGAAAGCAGCCCCACTGTAGCCTGAGCAGCAGCACTTGTTTTTAGGCTGGTTTGTCTCATAGAAATCCTCAAGTAATTAGTGCAAATATCTTCAAATAAAGCACACGCTTGTTCACATCATTACCATGATAAAGCTCCAGTTCTTTGAATAATTCAACCAAAAAACACATTTTTGCTCAATAAAAAAAAAGTAATGATTTGAAAAACTCCTGCGTTAGTATTTCTAATATTCACTTCAAGCCCAAATCTCCAGCAAACACTCAGCTTAAATCAAAAGAGTGATGCAAATGGTGCTCATTTAGCTTAGAAAATCTGGTGACATAAAAGGAAGAAAAGTGGTAACTTTACAGTTTGAACAATCAGCCTATATATTCTGAGAACAGTCGCCAGTAGGAGGCGACTGTACTCAGTGGCTAAAACTTTACCTCTGGACAGATGGGATGACACCACGGTGGCTATGTGGAGGACTATATATGCAGGCCGAGGGTCTTGAACCTGCTGCTCCAGAACCACATGTGACGCTCTTGTCCATTTCCAGCAGCTCCTTTTGATATTGATATCAAATTAAATTAATATGAATATGGAAAGACTTGTTTACTTTCACTGCCAAGGCTGCTGGCTTACCAGTGTGTTTTATTTGCTCTTTATTTGTTTTAGTCTAATTTCAACTAAAATCCATTTCTTCTATTACTTAAAAAAAAAAAAGAAACCATATATTTAATTTATTATCTAAGTGGGTTAAAATTAGGTAGGATCTTTTGTACAAACACAGGTAGAAAACTTTGCTTGATTTAGCATCATCCATCCATTCGCTTCTGCTTATCCTTTTCAGGGTCACGGGGGGCGGGGGGGGGCTGGAGCCTATCCCGGCTGTCTTAGGACGAGAGGGTACACCCTGGACAGGCTAACAAAGACAACCATTCACACTCACATTTACTCCCGCATTCACACCTATGGTTTTAGTTTAGTGTTAGTGTTTCCAGTTAACCTAACCCCACTCAGTGCATGTCTTTGGACTGTTGGACGAAGCCGGAGAACCCACGCAAACACGGGGAGAACATGCAAATTCCACACAGAAAGACCCTGGACTTGAACTCAGGACCTTCTTGCTAACCCCCGTGACATCAATTTAGCATCAGGGTAATCAAAATGAAACGTTAACATACCAAATAATCATCTAACGCTAACATTAGAGTAGTGAAGTGATTTTAATTTACAAGTACCAGAAACGTTGATAGAGTAATTCATAATTGGCAGGCTGTGTCACCTTTATTTTAAGCACATAGTGTGTTTTGGAGCAACAACGAATGAATCCACCTGTATTCAGTTGCATATATAGACAGACTACTCCCAAAACATGAAAATACCGTTTGCCTTTTCTAATCAATTGGCTGTGTCTGTGGATTTGAAGTCAACAATAATTGCATGTTTAACCTCTGATACTACACTCGCTGCAGGGGGAGGTGTGCCAGAGGAGAGGTTTCTCAATGTAAAACAGCTGCAGTTACACATAAAATCCGCTTTAATGTGCAACACACCATTTAATTATGCAGATCTTCGCAGAGCTCTTTCTCTCGTTCTGCTTCTTTCTCTCCCACTCACCTTTTCCTTTCTCTTCCCCGCTCTCTCTCTCCCTCACTCACCATCTCTTGGACCTCTTTTCTGAAGTGCCTAGCAAAAAGGAAAGACATTTTTAGGTTCTAAGATTATAATCATTTCGTTTTTATTCATCATAATTGCTTGCTGATTGCAGTAATTTCTCTGCACTTATAATTTTAGAAGTCTTTTTAGTGCTTGGTGGCCGTATGCAGCATGCCATATTTATAGATTTATGTTTATCCTGTCCGTGTGTGCATGCGCGTGTGTTTGACTGTGAGTCAGTTTGTCTTTTCAGAGCTGGTAAATACAAGAGGGCGCACTAATGTCGCTTTTTGTGAGTCAGAGTTGTTGTTGGTGATGGTGGGAGTGGGGAGCCTTGGGAAAAATAGGTGTTTTTCTAAAGGAAGGATAAAGAAACACAGGCATTTCTTCATGTTGGCACTCCAGCAGAGAGCAAGTGAGCAACAGACTGAGATATAAAGCGACGGAGAGGCTGTGAAACGGAAGGAAACAAAGTGAGTGAGTGTGGCTTAATTGGAGGCATAAAGAAGCACAGTGCAGTAATCTGATGAAGGACTGAAGGACGATAAGTGTTAAAAGAGAAAAAGTCGTTAAAACATGGCATCGGAAAGAATGAGAAGATACAGAGAGGAGGTGAAAGGGGAGAGGAACTATGAGCGGCAGTTGTTTTTCCAGTGTCACTCACAGCCTCCCTCGGGAGTGTTTAGACCTTTAAAACCTCCTCTTTTCCAGAGGCCGCTAACACTCCTATCACCCTTTACCCCTCCTCTTCCCTCCATCGTTTCACTGCTACACATCTCTCCATCGCCCTCCTGCTTGAACTCCAGCACTGCTGAGTTTTCTCTCCTCCATCCCCGCCCCACTTTCATTCTGCTCTCTGTTTTCCTTCCTTCCTTCTGTTCCTTCCTCTGTTTTCCTCTCCCGTCGCTCCTCTTTTGTTCCCGCCGACTCTCAGATCTTCGTATTCTTTTCTCGACTCCCCTCCTGCTTCCCACCTTTCCTCCGACACTGAAGCCGCTATTTATAAATTGACTAACTGTACGTGAGCGTGGCGTTCGGGGAGAGAGGCAGGCAGAATGAAAGGAAGTGCGCGAATTGTTTCGTGCTGGTGTGCAAAAACAAAGCTGTGCAACAAACTTCAGCTGCTGAATCTGTAACAGTCGTTCATATCCTGTCACTCTGCATCGCGTCATGTTACATTTCAGGCATGCAGCCGCGGCAGTTTGTAGAAAAACCTGTTTCTTTTAAAGTTCTCGGAGGTCTTGAGCAATTTTTCTCAAAACATTTGGTTAACACAGCTTTAAAAAAGTGTGAGGCAGCTATTCAATCAACTGTGAGTTTAGCGTTCACTTCTTGAAATGGCCTTTTATGGATGAGTGAACAGCAGCACCAGCCTTCAGTTCTGAGTATAACATCATTTCACTGGTTATTGTTACAACTCCCCATTTTCTACAGGACTGTGAATCTGTGCGACTTCTGCAACACAGACATTGTTTGACTTGAAATTACAAAAAAATAGGCTTTACTGCTGGTGTGTGTTGCTTCACACACATTTTGAACGCTGTCTTTCACTCACAGTCAACAAAGTCTGCAGAGCCCATGGACTGTATATAAGAAAAGGCATATAGCCTTTTATTGAGACAAGTGACGCCGATGCTAACGTGTGTTAAACCCGCTTTCTTTCTTAAACCTGCCAGCAACTACTACTGCTCGCTTGATCAGTTACATCAATAATAATCTAAAGACTTTTTGAATATACAAAGTGATGCTAATTTTCTAGCTCAGGGTCCCATTCAGACTCCCATGCAGCACGATGAAGAGGATGAAGGAGGGTATGCTTCATGGGGGGGCTTCCTTGTGACTGACATGTCCCCAGTGTATCAGCGGGCAGTGTCCTTGGGCTGTCAGTCAGATGTGTAATGTCTGGTGTCAAGAAATCAAGACTGCAAAAGCCAAAATGCTACAGTTGAGGCTCAAAAAGGGTGATGTCACAGTTACTATGCTGTATATACGTTAACATAACAGTAAAGGGTAAGCCTTTGAGGTACCACAGCTGTCATAAATCCCTCAGGACTGCTGATTAACCAAAGCATATGGTTTAAACATAATGCCATCGCTGATGCTATCGACTGTTGATGCTGACCTGAAATTCCTGAACATTATAAGCAGACTTTTAGTTGAGCACTTGTTTTGCTGTGTGGTGTTTTTTTGGCGAGTTAAATTTTTTATTTTTTTTTATTCATGTTGTGTATCAGAGAGAGTTAAGAGCGGGCCTTGGGCGCAATGTGTTTCTCTGTTGGCTAATACAGCCCACACACTGGAGCCTTTCGCATGGGAGAGAAATGGAGCACTTTACACAGGGATTGTTATTTCAGTTTCATTTAAACTCCATGTGATACAGTAGCAATTTCTCACCACTTGAGTGTCACTTAGATAATAGCATTATATCTGCAGATTTGGGGTGCTCAGCTGCCAGGCGATGGAGTGAAAAACGGACAGAAATAGACGGAGCTAAAGGAGTGAAGGTCTGCTGTGGTGCGCTTGTGCACACCAGTGCATTCTCACCCACTCGTTTTTTACATTTAAAAAGTGTTCCTACAGTGCGAAGCCTAGGCTATTGATTTAAGAGTATAAATGTTTGATAATTCAGATAAATATTCTACAACTCCAATAGGAACCAGCGCTGATGAGGAAATCGGCCGCTGTGTTAGATAAACATTGAATGTAATGAATAAGGTGAGTGAACGTGAAGGGAGAGGTTTTCTACGGTTTGTTTGAACCAAAGAAATAGAGCAGAATTTGTGTTGACTCACCACAGGTGAAACATCCATGTGGGGATTTAAAAAGTTGAAGTAAATAAACAGAATCAAATGGACTTGGCCCTGCGGGTCATAAATAAGTGATTTTAAAACTTTTTGGTTGTTCTGTTTTTTTCTGTTTATGTTGAACTTTCAGCTTGAACTAGGAGCTGGAAATAAATGTATATTGTTATGTTAATGCATGTTTCCATCCATATATGGTGCAAATTTTGAGAAAAAGCATTCCCCATGATGTCCAGGAACCACTGCAACACAGTGGGAATGAGGCAAGAAGGTCCTGGGTTTGAATCCACTGGCCGGCTGTTGGCTCTCCTTGTTGAGTTTGTGGATTTTCCCTCTGCCTGCATTGGTTCTCTCCAGGCACTCCCAGAGCTTCCTCCCACAGTCCAAAGTAATGCTATTAGGTACACTGGTGATCCTAAATTGGCAATAAATGTGACTGTGAGAAGGTTGTCTGCCTCTCTGTGATAACCCTTTGATAGACTGGTGACCTGTCTTGGATGTAGAAGTGAAAGATTTTGGAAAGGGTTATATATAGGGTATTTCTAAGGTTTGGGGACTGCAGCTAGAAAATGGAAAATGGAGAAGCTGGAGTGGCTGGCCTACCAAAATGATTCACAGAGCGCAATGACAACTCATACAGGGGGAAACAAAAGAACTAAGAACAACATTGAAGGAAGCGCAGGCCTCACTTGTCTCAGTTATGGTCAGAGATCGTGATACAACAATAAGAACTATAATAACATAAGAGGCTGGACAAAAATTGCATCCATAGGAGCGTTCCAAGGAGAAAACAACTGCTGACCAAAAAAAACACAAAGACTCGTCATCTTGATGATCCCCAATACTTTTGGGAAAATACTTTTGGGAAAATATTCTTTGGACTGATAAGACAAAAGTTTAACTTTGGAAGGTTTGAGTCTTGTTACATTTGGCACAAAACTAACACAGCAACAGTCAACAAGTGTTAGCGTGATGGTCTGAACATCAGTTCATGCCCTAAAGCTAAATCACATTTCGGATATGCAGCAAAGCAATGATCCGAAATACAGCAGCAGGTCCAACTCTGAAAGCTAAAAAGCAAAAACCAAATGAAAGTTTTGGAGGTTTGGTTTTGACCAAGTCAAATGTCCAAAATAAAATCTGATTGAGATGCTTTGGCAAGGCCTTGAACACACTGTTCACGCTCAAAAACCTTCCAGTCTGCCTTAATTAAATCAGTTCTGCAAAAAAAAAAAAAAGAGTTAAAATTCCAACAATGTCAAAGACTTATTGAAAGTTATCCCAAGAGCTTGTTCGTGCTGCCAACAGGGGTAGATTTGAATAGCTTTTTCCCCTTAATACGAAGGAAGAGGCCTCAAGGCAGACACAGGACATGTTGGAGAAATTATATCTCTCGGCTGGCCTGGGAACGCCTTGGTGTTCCCCCAGACAAGCTGGAGGAAGAAGATGGATGGATGGATGGATGGAATCATCATTTGAAAACTACATTATGTATGTTCTCAGGTTGCTCTTTCTCTAAGGTTAAAATCTGGAATATGTAACTGTGACAAACACGCAAGTAAAGCACTATCCTGCAAAACCCGACCTTTTTTCAATAGCACCAAGCTGGCAAATAGCTCGCTTCCAAGTTTTCCAGACGACTATATTTTTTTTTAAAACCAGCTGGCATGAGCCAATTTAATATTCTAGTTGCTTTAAATCTAACCAAACAACCAGATAAAATCCCAAACGCAGAATGCAAAATCAAACATCCATAATTGAGCTGTCATAGTTTGCTCTGCTCTTCATATTCTGACCCTGTGCTCTCATAGTCATGGCTTGCAAATTGATAAGAGCTCTGGTTTTCTATCTCTTTCCATACTTATGTAAATTAATTTCTCTCTTGTGTCCACACATACTGCCTGGCATTTCCTGACCTTTTATTTTTGGGACCCTTTACTTCAGGGCCTCTCTTGTGGCCATGTAAAGATGGACGGCTGTCAAAAATGAAAAGAACGGTTAGCGATTGGTCCTGTTATTACCCTGTTTATCTCAAAATAGAATATTGCCCTCGTCAGTGACATTTTCAAGAGTTAAACGTGAAAACTTTGTTGAATATTCAGCTGCTCAAAGAAACTAGAAGAAATTGCATTCAGTTTATCTGCCTCTATTGAAGTTGCACATAAAGGCAGGTGGATAGACACAAGCTTACTGTTGCAATGTGCAATTCAACATCTCCGCTCCGCCTGCAGTCAGAACAACAGGTGGGTTTGACGAGGATATTGCCTGATGCTTTTTGCCTGTTCAGAAGTGGATTTCCTGAGAGATTATTAAGACCAGTTTTGCATCTGCCCTGCTAGAAACAAACTGCTTTCCTCTTCCATCCATCTTCCCTTCCCTCCAGGGCTGTACTCTGTTTCACATCCTCCATCTCTGACCAATCAGGTTTCTGTGCCTCTCCCGGTAAGAAAAAAATAAAATAAGCCCATTCCCCCACCCACCACTTCCATATTTTCCACGCAGCTTCTGTTGTGCGCCACCGTGACTCATTGTTTATTGAAAGGCAGTCTGTTATTGACCACAAAAAAAAAATCAATGGCAAACATCCGCAGTGTAAACTCTGATAACACCGTGGAACACATCAAACGAGCATGCAAAGAGAAAAGAGGAAGTTGCATTTATGTTTGTGTGGTTTTACAGTTCGAGCAATGAGGAAAGGCTGGTGTTACCCTCTCCTCCCCCTCCCTCCATCTGCCTCCCCTCATTTTCCTCATTCCTTCCCACATCTCCCATCTAGCTTTATTTCTTCTTCATGTTTACCCCTCTTTCCCCTTCTCATTCTATTCCTCGCCTTTTCCCTCAGACTGTGTATGTGATCATGCATAACTTAGACTTGCTACCTCTTCTGTCTGTGACCAATATGGCAGACATGGTAACTGTGAAGACACACACAAACAAACACACACAGGCCTGGATTTATCCAATTAATATAAAATACTTGCCATATCTATCTATTTATCTATATATCTATAAGGTTGGAACAGAGTGCCACCTGCTGGCCAGGAAGAGCAAATGCATCCTTATTTTATTCATGGCTAAAATCAAACACTGGTTGATCATATGGACAGCTTACAATTAAGGGGTTTGCTTATATAATTAGCAATAATATAGTTTATTTACCTTTTTATTTTTACAATTATTTCATGCCTCTGAAACCTCTACAGCCATTTTAATAGAATAATCACCTTAATGAATGATCAAAAAATATCTATTATTGTGTTCCATTTTTTGTTTTTTCATTGAAAAGTGTCGTATTGATGTTGTTTTTGCCTTATCATTTGCATCAATGTACTCGAGGCTAATGGCTTTAAACCCAGGAAACACATTTGTGTGATTGTTGCAAATATGTTTTCAGTCTCAAAAGCTACGATTAAAGAGAAGAGTCAAGCAGTTCTGTGTGCTGTATTTACAGCGCCGTTTTTTCTTGCTGCAGCAGCAACAAAGGTTGTTTTTTTTATTTATATATTTTTTTAGATAAACACTCAAACATCAGCTAAACATAATGCTAAACGAGTGGAAATTGTGTGGGCTATTATCCTTTTATCATCCCCTTATCAAATGCAGTAGTGTGTGTTTACTTCAGTGTTACTGATGAAATAGGTCTTCATAAGGGGAGAACAAAAACCTGTGAAAAACAGCTCAACCCTCCCTTTTGTTGTTTCTGCCAAACTCCCTGTGATAGTCAGCAGTTGAGCAGAACGATCCATGCTGGATATTGTGTGCCGTTTGCAGCTGCTGTCAGCCTGTTCTTCTCTCTCTCTCTCGTTTTTTTTTTTCTTTTAAATAAGAGCGAACGGTAATGAGAGGCTTTTACAGTCAATTCAGATGCCTCACTGCCCTCTGGAAATCATAAACAGGCTCTTAATTGAAGGGAAATGTCGAGGTCAGCATGAGGCTCAGCTGAAGATTTACTGCATTCATGAGTGTTGGCGTATAACAGAGACCTTAGAAGTGCTTTCATTTACTAGAATTTCTATGAATTCTTTATGTCTCTCCTTCTTTGCATCTGTGTTTCCGTGTCACCTTTTATTGGTGCATACATTGCTGACACCGAATAGAAAGTTGGCTTTGATTTTCTTAGTCGTGTACAGCTTCTTGTGATGGCTCATTTTACTCACGTGCCATTTTTGCGTCTGCGTGTTTGCTGTTTGTTTAACATGTTTTCCTCAGTTTCAGTTTTATGTTTCTCACAGCTACAAATTATCTTCTTTCATTCGATCTTCTTGCTTCTGCAAAAAAAGGAAAAAACACATAAAAGAACAAATTTTTGCAAGTGAGCAACATTAAAGTGCCAGTAGCAGCCCCATGAAATTTAAATGAACTGCTGATAATCTTCTCCCTCTTTTCTCTCTGTTTTTCATTCGCGTCTCTTCTCTGTGTCCCCTGCAAGAAGAGGAACGGCAACTCATCCAAGGTCCATCAACAGGTGCCGTAATAGGAGCGATCCTCGGTGCTCTCATCTTCATCTGCATAGTCATCATTGGCACCATCTTCTTCATCCGCAACCGGCAGGAGGACGCAGAGTAAGTCTTCATTAGCAATCCTGTATCTACTTAATCGTTTATTTAACCTCCTGAGCAAAACTAATCCCCCCTCGAGGACTAAGGCTCATTAAGACTTGTTACATGTCATGAGGGAACCCACCAGAGGAAGCTCTGTGATAAATCCTGACCTGAAGTTTATAGCATGAGGCTGCTGGGAGATTTTATTCCCAAAATGTTCTGCTCTGAGCTCCCATTTCAGCTCCTGCAGTTCCCCTCCTGGGCTTCAGCTGTAAATGGAGATTTATTAAACTCCAGTTTGAAGGAGGGGTTTTCCAATCTGAGGCTTCTTGTAGAGGCCTCCAGTAAATTAACAAACATGCAGCTATTGTTTACCGCCTGTTTGCTGAGTCAGGGGTTAATTAGATTTCGTTGGAGACGCCTTGCTGATGCCGTGCAGCTACTTCCAGTAAACTGATGCAACAAAAAAGATGGAATTTATGGTGACTACTAAGCATAAATGATTAACCATAAATAATGCTTGCAGAGTCAGGGTCAGAGTAAACATCTACTGAGTGATTAATAATTCTGATTAAGGATAGGAAAAGAACCTCTGTCCAGTGGCGGTCCTAGCCTGTTTGGCGCTCCGGGCTAACACTCCCTCTGGCGCCCCCCCCCC
>NW_005187643.1:240307-271419 GCF_000239375.1 Pundamilia nyererei | reverse complement strand
TGACAATGACTAATTAATATTAAAATCTGTAACATAATGTATTGTTTGGAGTTTAGTCTGTTACTGTTACTATTTTTACCATTTCTTCTTGGAGCAACTGTAACGCACATAATTTCCTTCCTGTATCTTTTGCTCGTTTCTCCTCCTCTTCTTTTCCCTTTTTTCTAAACTGAGGACCTGATGGCTTTGAACTTTTCTTGTCCATCTTCCATTGGTTTTAATTTTGCACTCCAGTATGAACACCCATTCCCCAACCCGAGGATCACCACAACATAACCTAACAGACCTACACCTTAGTTCACAGATTCACTTTGTCTAGGGTGTATTTCTGAGATTTCACACAACCCAGGATTCAAATCATGAATACATACTGTAATTTACAACATTATGAATGAAATGTGCTCTATTTGGAAGCAGCCGCCCCCCTCCCCTTTCGACGGGTTGTGTGTGAGACTTTAAATCATCAAACTGTAAATTATAAATTTTAAATTGTTATTGATCCTTTACCCCGAGTCCTAAAGCATATATTTATTTTCTTACTGTTCTTATATTTATTGTTTGTTTACTTGCACTGCTGTAACTGGAGTCTCATCGTCTTGTCTCTCTATAAACTGGACGGGATGTAGTGGAGATGACAATAAAGTTTACTTTGACTTCAGCAGCGAGCAGGCGCACCGAGGGCTCTCGCGCTCTCGCGCTCACTTTTCACGTATAGAATTTCGAAAAACCATCGGTGCAAATTATAAGTCTGTATCATAATGTCTGGTGTTTTTGTGTTTGTTGTTTTGTTTTTATTTTGTTTTATTTTGCGAGTTGGTTATTAGATGCTGCTCCAGCCAGCCAGAGAATCCCCCGCCGCCCCGCCCTCTCCTCCCTGTGCCGCAAGGGAGTAGAGGGCCCCACTCACCTCTTCACGGCTAACTGCCCCTTAGTTTTATCTGCTCCTCAGAAATCAAGAGTTTTGGGGAGGAGGTGTGGATGTGCGCTGTTGCCTAGCAGTCAGATGTTCATGTCACATCTGTCCGCTCTATTCACCACACATATCACCTCTGGGGGTAGCTAGTGTGTCTTCTTACACATCTGTTGGGGCGGAGGTATGTGTGTGTATGACTGGGCCTGAGTTTGGGACTTGTTGCGCCTTAACCCCTGTGGGACATGGCGGAGGGTTGCTCCTCTTACTGCTCCCATTTGATCGTTACTGCCTCTTTGTGGATGTCGGTAGTTGGTGGTTCGGCGCACATGGTCAGATGATCTGGCGTGTTCACTGACCTGCTTCCTTGGAGGTTGTGTTTCAGGGTGGCTCAGGCCTTGTTGTGGTGGGGGTCTCTGGGGGGTGTTGGGCTGTTATCAGGAGCCTGGGGCACAAGGCCTCTGGGCCCGGTCCTTGGCTCGTGTCTGGTGGATGGTCAGCTGCCCATTGCTCCCAAGGAGCTCATTGCTCCTTTGGAGCTCTTGCCCTGCGGCCATGGGGGATCTGTCTTCCTTCTGCTTCGCTGGGCATGCAGTTATTATTGTGACGTGCAGCCTCTTCAGTGCTCTTGGTGGGCTGCGGACGGCCCGGGTCTCCTGGGCCTTCCTCTGTGTGGTTCTGGCTCCCAGGGGCCGTGTTGCGGCGTTTAATCCTCTTCATCAAGTACTTTCATGACAAATGCACACACACTTTGTTTGTTTTTGTTGTTATTTCTCTGTCAGTTGGTTTGGCTTGATTGTGTTTTGTTACAAATGCAGCAACTGATGACCTGTCGTGTTTTATTTGTACTTGGTCCTTTATTGTTATGTTTATTCCCTATTTTTCTCTTTTTTCTTATTCTTTCTCTTTTCTCTTCTCTTTTCTTACGCCTGACAGCTCTGCATTCTTACACTCCACATATATAAAATAATTAAAAATAAATAAAAAAACAGGTGAATAAGAGAAGCCTATAAAGTTCATAGATCTCCTCTCCTCAGATGTGTTTGGTACAACGATGCACTCAGACCATGGTTCTGCTTGTCAAAGCCGGGTTACTAAAAAATAAAAATAAAAGTTGTGTCAGCAGCAGCTTTCAAAAGGTGCAACAAGGTGAGCAGTCTCCATTTCTGCTTTGCATCACATTTTTCACAGTTTCTCTAACACTTGGTGAGTAGTTTGGCTGTTTGCAGACAAATCGTTGTCTCTGGTGACCACGGCAACCGGCTCACAGCCAAAGTGATCACACGAAGATTTTCAGTCCAGTACTGCACACCTCTTCCTCTACAATTACTCACCAACTGGTCACAGAAAGCATTTTCCCAAGCAGCCAGAGGTCTCTGCAACCAGTTGGGGAACATGTTTTTCTATTGTGACCAACAAACTGGCCTCTAGGCTGGTGTGATGGAGGCCTAAGGCTACCATCTGTGATTAGCATCTATATTGGTTGATTGTACTATGGTTGCTATGTACAGACACGGATACCTGTAGTTATTACTTAGTAATGCTATAATTTCACTCTTCAAACCTGAAGAACAAATGTTTTGGACTGCATATCAAATAGCATAATTTGCTATTAAAAAGGCTCAAAAAGCACCAAAAACATGGTCAAGAGGTCGAGTACTATGACTCATGTTATTACCCAAGCCCGAGAGCTGCTGGCATTTGTCATTCAAAGCAGCCACAGCCAGAAAGAAAAGATAAGTTATAAAAGGAAATTAGGTAAAGAGACCAAAACCTTTTTTGTTTGTTAGCCACACAGGTCCACATTTTTATTTCTGTAGTAAAATTAGACATTTTAACATCACAGGCTATGGTGGTAGATGCTCTTTTGTAACCAGCTTCAAGTGGCCACTCCAAAAACTTCAGTTTTTGGCAGTTTAGCATTGGCTTCATTTTTCAGCTCTAAGCATGATGCTTGGATGAAACTAGGGTGAATATTGGAGCCCAGAAACACAACTCCACGTGAATGAATGCTGGTACTGGATTATTTCTGCTGGGTGATAAGGTTATTGTTGTTATTTTTGACTTGTTAGGAGAGGCTTTACTGTGTCTGTGGTTTCGTAGAGGCTTTTAAAGGTTTCTTAAATGAAGCTGTGGATCTTATTTTCAAATCCTACGTGTTGACGGGTTCTCCAAGTCCATCTACGGTAGCACGCATTTTTAAAAACGCTTTCTAAAGTTGATTTCTTAACCATCAGTGCTTGTTTTTCTTTAACTCAAAATGTTTGGGGTTTTTTTTTTTCCTCATAGTGCTGAATTTTGTAAGAAAAGAATCTAGATTAAATGATAACAGCATGTGACATCTTTGCAGTTTGACATTTCAAGACTTTATATTTCTGTGATCTCTCAGTGGCCCAAGTTGTTTCTCCGTTGAATACAAAGAAATCTGTCTTAACGAAACAGAGATCAATACCACATTACCACTTTGTCTTTTGTCCAATCAGGGGCCCACCCAAGCACAAGCCCCCTCCCCCAGTGAAGGCAGGCAGCTCAACAGAAATGGTGAGTGATCGGCGCGGTTTCAGATCAATCCTTATTGTCACCACAATTATATTCCACTCACACACACAAATACACACACAGTCCATTTGGACACTCATGATGGGGCTAATGGCTATTGATCGGAGATCCGAGTTGGCTTACGTGTGCCGAAATAATTAGCTTGGTTTTTCGTAAAGAGGTCCATTAGAGCACTCCTCTCCTCGCCATGTCTGTTACTTTACTCCATCACTCACATTTTGATACGCTTGAGCCACGTTATGTAATGTGACTAAAACTCTATAATTTTATGTTGATTAGATTGTATAAAAGATGTCTAAAAGGCTATAAATGCCTTGGCTGAAAGGAAGGTTCACAGGGTTCAACAGTGGAGGTTTATTAGGCATTTACAGGATTTTCTACAAAGCACCGACTGTAGAACATGACCAAATGACAGCATTATCTCTGTAGCTCTATATTTATGCATAACTCTTTGAGGGCAAGTCTCGGCCAAGTCGGAAGGCTTTTCTTTTAACATTTTTCTTTCAAAGTTGCTATCAGTGGGAGTTTTTTTTACATATCTTAGATGGTGTTCTTTTGATGCCTAATGATTGAATATTCCAGCCGTATGATCGTGCAAATGCAAATTTTGAGGGAGCCACATCTGTTATCTTGTTAAATAAAGATAAATGTATTCAAACTTTTAACTTTTTATAGTTAGAACCAGCATTCCTATCAATTATGATAACCCTGTGCTCGCCAGTGTCCTGTAATTGAAATCTTGGGACAAGACTGCTACCGCTGGGTGTTTATAGAGAACGTAAGAAGTCAGCTTCCTTTGGAAGAAAAAACTTCAGGGAGTTTTGTAATGCCTAATTAAACAGGAAAGTGGTGAAAGCTCCATTTTAGTAGAATTTTGCTATAAAATGTGATAAATGTTCTCAACAGCATCAGTCATTTTTTTTGAACAGACCTTCATTTCCTTTTGCAAATAAATTACGCCAGACTTGTCAGTGCAATATTTAGTGGTCTAATCACAATCTAGATTACAGCAGTTACTTTGACGTTATTATAATCAATAAAAACAACTGATAAGGCTTTAAAACAACAGCTGAATCGCTGTAATAATCTTAGATCTCTTTTAAAAGTGGAGTGCTCTTTAAGCATCTGAATGCAAAAACTGTGAGCAAGTTTCATAGTGCTAGGATCATATGTGAGCTAGCATGGGCAGCAGAGAGCTAAACGGCCCACGTGAAAAGCAAAGAAAGGAATAGAAATTGAATTTTATTGGCCTTTTCATTCATTTAGATTCATAACAAATTACCAGCAAATGAAATTATTGAGGTCTTGAACTGGATGTCTTTCAATCATAATCTGGATATCATGGCTGCACCTAAAAATTGGCCTTCATCAGCTCAAGTTTCATCACTTTCCAAACATCAAATTAAGTTGTGCAGAAACACAAGTAGACTTGAGCCATTAGGTGAGGACACTTGCCTGTTAACCCTCTAAGTCATCCAGTTTTTGATCTAATAGAAACTAAAAATGCATGTTGCGTAGGGTTCAATTAGCAATAGGACAGGTGGCCTCACATTTGACTCTGTATACTGTGTATACTTACATACAGAGCAGTTCATGGTCAATTCAAACACTGCACGTTCATCTGGCTGCAAAACAATCCCAAATCATCACCCCTTCATCATCGTGCTTCACACTTGGTATAGCTGGTAAAAGGTGCATGAGCTTAAACGCTGTGTGGCACTACCCATTATGCCTAAACATCTCTACTTAGCCTCTTCTGTCCAAACAACATTGCTCAAAAAATCTTGTGGTTTGTTTAGATAAACTTTGCAAACCTAAGCTGTCCTGTCGTGTTCTATATAGAGAGAAGAGGCTTTCTCCTAGCAACCCTTTGAAAAAAGCCATACTTGTCCAGTCTTTTTTAATTGTACTGACATAAAGTCAAAAATCAAATAGATTAAGATGTAGCTCTGAGATGTTTTGCAATTACTTTGAGCACTGCATTGTGTAACATTCAGATTTTTATCTGCTGGGCCATCCAATCCCGAGAATATTGTGGCATTTTGTTAACACACACCTGAATGGTCCAGACCAGCAAGCTGCCAAAACCTCACTTAGCTGTTATTTACCCTCTTAATTGCTATAGAAACATGTGGGTGTTGTTCACAGGGCCGCACAAAGTCCTGTGAAAATTCTTTTTCACATGACTGTAGGGTTATGGTCGCCAGCAGTCAGTAGGATAAGCCCAGTACGGTCAACGTGCCGACACATTTACACCTCAGACGATGTTCAGTTTTTCAGTCAATAGCCCTTTTGTTCCACTCACATGCATTTGGTTTGTTATAGAACAATGCAGCCGACTGAAAAGAGCAGCATGCATTTTCTATAAAAATCATCTGAAATGGCTCAGCCATGGAGATAACTAAGTAGACTGCGGTGATAATTCAGGCAGACTTTCGTCCTACATTAATATTACAGATGTTTTTACAATCCGTCACTAAGCTTTTCAAATGAAACATAAAGTAGTGAGCTGAGGTTTCTGAGGAGATAACAACAGAATGAAAAAATAAAGACAAAAGTAAGGTAACGACACCATGACGTAGTAGCCAAATAATCCAGTGTCCACAGTTTAAAAAATTCTTCTCTGAGTTTCGGGTTCATGATATCATGGTACGGTAACCCTCCCTAACCTACCACAGCTTGACTACAAGTACTGTTCAGCTGGTGTAAAAAGAACCAAGGGAGACTTCAAAACAGATACACGATAACCTCCAGGATAAAGGTACAACAGTGCAGACACACCTCCCATGGCTTTCTGAATGAAAATGGGCTCCATGGAACAAGACCCCACTTTTGAAAGAGAAACATAAAAAAAGCTCAGCTGTTTGTTCAAATGCATGCTGACAGGCCACATTGCTTCTGGGAGAATATTCTTTGGACAGAAAAAAAAACAAAATTAGAGCTTTTTGGTAAGTCGCATCAGCTTCATGTCCACAAAAGAAAATTTTCAAAGAAAGATCAAAGGAAATCCTCCCTATGAAATATGGAAGAGGCTTACTCATGTTAGAAGGTTGCTTTGCTGTGCCGGTCGCAGGGGTGCTTCAGTCTGTGCAAGGCAGAGAGAAATCATAAAAAAGACGAGTATTTGTTGAAAAAGCATCTGAGGCTGCCTAAATCACAGTTCATTGATTGTCCAACAAGCTAATGTCCCAAAATGTACTTCTTAAAGCACCAAAGGATGGACATGAAGGAAACCCTGAATCTTTCTGAAGTTTTATGAGTCCCTATTTTAAAGCAGTGTAACTGCTCTTGCTTGAAAGTTGCTGATGTCTTGAAGATGTACGCAAGTTGTTCTTTGGCGTTAATGCACGACAATACACTAGTCGTGGCAAAACTGAAGCCGATCTCACTTCAAATTCATCACATGTGAACGCTTGTTTACAGTGCCTTAAAACGTTACTGCTATTATTTACGGACAGTTAGTACATTTTAACCTCAATCTATGACAGTTTCCTAAACAAAACGAGGAGTTTTGGTGACTAAATGTAACCAAACAGTGAGCTAAAACCAACTGAACCAGTCATGCTTTCTTCTTTCTTCTTATTCACTCAAGAATCAACATCAAAGGATATATTGTGCATGTTTCTCTGAAGCCAGCCGTTTCTGACACAACAGCAGTATTTCGATGCACTAGGTTGATTTAGCATGTATGGAAAGCGGTGAAACTGGCAGCTGGAACAAAGCATGCATGAAAACTGGAAGATGTGAAGTTTGGTCTAGCAAAGTTAAACTGGACTTCAAAGTGTAACCCCATTACAAGTTACCGAGAGAAAAAAATACAAGAAAGGCTTGATTGCAGTGATTGCCTTTAAAAAAGGTAAGCTCCAAAATATTAGGTTAAGCCTCCTGAATTTTCCTTCCCTGCCCCTTTCATTATTTAAAATAATGTTATGTTAAAATCAAGCGAAAGCTCTCTCGACAATTGAATAATGACATGTGGAACCCAATTATTTTTTTCAATTTTAACTTATTTCTGTGAAAATTCTGATTATTGGCCGTAGTAACAAAACGGCAAAGGTCGTGTGCTGAAAACATCTTTTCATGCTTGTAAATGAAACCACTATGAATCATTGTGCGTGTGTGTACATCAAATACACACACGTGTAAGAGTGTGTTATTCTCTCACAGGTTACATATTCTCACTCTAAGATCCTATTTTATTGCACTGTTTCCACTTTGCTCTCTTCCCTGTGTGTTGATGTGGTTTCTGTACATGCAGCTCAACAAGCCATCAGAGCCTCCCACAGCCACAGAGACAGCGCCTCTCAGCCCAGGAGAGGTTTACTACGAGCCCACAGGGAGAGAGCCTGTCACTGTAACTATAACACACATAAATATGCACACACACACACACGCACACAAACACGCTCGCAGATACAAAAGCATGTTTTGCTCACTGACACATGAGCCACACTTCAGCCACAGGGGCTCCATATCTGTTTGGACAGCTACACACTGTTGTGGGGGCCTCATGGTGTTTTCACTTTGTACCAATCAATCAACTGTTATTAATATTAAGCTGTGAATAATTACTTGAACTTCATAAAATGGTATTCTAATTAAATGTAAAAATGAAAGTCTTCACAACTTCCTGTGTTATTCCATAATCCCTCTGGTATGTAAATGAGTTGTGATAATTACTTAAGAGACATTCTGTAGTCTTCAGGTCAACTGATTTACATATATTATTGACAATCACATACAGTTAATTCCAAAAGTATTGAGACCTCTTTGCTTTCTGCGCACTTTACTGGACTGTAGGTTTAATTTTAAATGGATCAAAATTGTGCTTTTACCCTTTAGTCTACGCTTAATATAATAATAATCAAGTAAAAACATGCATTTATGTAAAGTACTCATACCTTTAATTCAGTGTAGAAGCCCATTTGGCAGAAGCTTTGAGTTTTCCTGTGACTGTAGATGCTTGCACACATGGATTTAGGCGGTTCATCGTGGCGGATCCATTTCCAGACTGAATGAAAGCAGATGTTAAACATCTTCAGTCCTTCCACAGTTTGGGGGCAGGAGGGGTTAAATTTGGGCCACTTAATGAAAGTTAGAGATTCACATGTGTAGCAAAACTTACAAGGTACTGGCGTGATTGTTGGGGTGAAAAATCACCCCAGTCTCAGGACAAGCGCACGCTTTAAAATGTTTTCTTCAAGGACTTTTCTGTGTTTGGCTCCATTCATCCATCTCTCTTCAACCCTCTATTTCTGCCCAAAAAGTTCAATATTTGCCTCATCAGATGCTTTCAGAGTGCATTAAATGCCATTTGGCAAACTCTGAGGAGGCCGCCATGTGCCTTTTAGTCCAGAGTGGCTTCTGTCTAGCTGTTCCACCTCTAAGGCCTAATTAATGAACTGCTTTCCAGCATGTTCTCCTGCATCTGCAGAGCAATTGCGGAGCCAAAGGTTACATAGTGTTTTCTATTTTAAAAGACGGGGCCAGTTCCATTAACATCTTTATGGGAGGCAGGGAAACGTTGTACATTTTTTTAGCATGGCCACAGCCAATGACATCAGTGGATGCAACTTTGGGATCACTGATAGCACAGTAACAGTTCTACACCAACACGTTCGTCTGTGAATACTTCCTCACATGTTGGTTTTTGCAACTTTACTTGTGCGATTTCACATTCAAGAATTGTACCTAAACTATATCCATTCAATTCTATTTACCGCATGTGGAATCCAATCAGGTTTTTAAGGATTAATTACAGCAAAAATTAATTACAACAAACACTAATTACAGCCTTCAGGATCCCACCAAGTGCCGGACGTCCACGATGGTGTTTTGGGGGGTAAATCTGGTCAGTTCAGCCTTTAAATAGATGTCACTTTATGCTGAGTTTGATTGCAAAGTTGCACGTAAAAAGTTGTCTTTATTGCACATTAGAAATAATTCTAAAATGTTTTCTTGATGTCCTGCTAACAATCTGAAAGGACTTTGGTAGAGGATCATTAGGGGGTCCTTTGTCCCTCTTGGGGGGACACTCCCACAGGGTTTAAATCTGGGACTCTTCACCATTTGAGCTTAGAACTGAAGAAGCTTCTCTGATGAGAGGTGAAACGTCTTCAAGCAACTCAAAGAAGTCCAGACACTTTTCTTTCCAAGCTCCTTAGACTTCGATGACCTGGATTATTGAGAACCTTCATAGACAAAACCTGACAGGACAGCTTTTCATCTTTTACCATTTTAACAGTTGTTGTTTAGCTATGTAGCAACACTCTTGAACAAACATCATTTCACCTGAGCGCAGTTTGCATTAGACGACAGCGAGGGTCTGAATTCTTTGATGTCACAGATTATTACCTCCACTAAGGAGGCTGCTTTCTTTTCTGTCTGCAAACTCGATAGCTCAAAAATTTTGAATGAATTCTGATAAAGCTTTGTAGGATTTCAGATTGGGGTGATGTTAACAAGAAAATGTGGCTTATTGGATTAAAGTTGACAAAAAACCTTATAATTGATTTTTACTGCACTATAGCCTTAAATTATGTTTTAAAAGTAGGTACAGTACTGCCCAGAGCAAGCTGTGGTAAAAAACAAAATCTACAATTCAGTAAAGTGTGCAAAAGCTGAAAGGATATGAATGCTTTTCTGAATCCACTCTTTACATAATATCACCTTATAAAAATTATAATAGTAACTGATATATGGGATAGTAAGCCTGTTTATGTGTCTACTTTGCAGAACCTGGACGATGAGACCACCGGAGCCCTGAACGGCAGAGCCCCTCCAGTCAAATACGACAAAGAGTGCAAAGATCATGCAGCAGACGGTCACCATAGCAATGATTTGGATTCTTCTAATCACGAGGTGCCGGCTGCCAACATTTCTCGTGGCGAAAGCTTTGTTTCTCCTGCCATGTACGTGTAGCCTTGGCAACCGGAACACCACGTCACAGGCATATGGGCAAATTCCAGGTCACGTTATTTAGCATGAAAAGTAAAGGCAAGCACACGTTTCCGCCATTTTTCTTGTAAACATTTACAAATGTTTAAAAAGTTTTAGTCCACACATGATGAATATTTTCAATTTATTTTTATTTACCATTCTTATTTAGTGGGTGTTATGGGTTTAAATATTTTCTCATTTAATATAAATAGTTTTTTTTTAAATCTGTCGTAATGGTACTTGAGACAAAGAATTCGGTCAGTTAAAGTAAAAACAGCTTTTTATTTATTAATTTTTTTTTTTAACCTCTGCCAACTGGAGCCAACTGGAACATCTTGCCATTAGCTTTCAGACAACCTAGAGCTACAATACAAAACATCGTGACAGACACACGCACATAGTAATCCATGATATTAGAAAACCAGAGAGCCAGTGAAATCACAATTTACAATAATTAAAAAAGTTAATTAGATGGTCAAGAGCTTGTGTAATGCACGTGAACTGGACTACACAGTGCCCTACTTCTGTGTAGTGTTAGCAAATTGTTTGATTTGCTATCAGACACAATATGCAACATCTCGTGCGATGACCACATGGTCAAAAAATTCTTGTTGTATGTGAGGCTGCCAGTCCTGAGCTCTTCAGTTCACATCTGTGGAAAGTAAGTTCCCCTCTAAGTCAAGTTGAAACACCAGGGAGCCGAGTACTACAGGGGAAGTAAAACAACCACATCTGAAGTCCTTTCAAAGCACTCCTCTTTTGCCGCTGCTTGAGTTTAGACGAGGCTGAATTCAACCCCAGGAAGTCCAAAGCCTGATCATCTGGCTCTCCAGGCAGCTTCATTAATCGCTCAAGACATTTGAAAACACATTTCAGTTATTTGTCAAGTCCCAAAATAACTGTAAAACCCCCCCCCCAACTCATCCTTGCCCAGATTACGGTCCAATAGAGAAACATTCCACTTTATTATGTTGTCAAAGAGCCTCATCTGTCCCTGCAACTGTCAGAGCGACGGGGCTGCTCGTTAGCGCTAACGAAGGGGAAGTGACATCGTTTTCAAGCTCTGTAACCTGGCAACATCACATCATTTAAAGTCCACGATTCATATTTGTTCTTGTTAATTGCAAGAGTCGGTAAGAGTGTGGGCTGGGGAGTGAAGGAGACTAAAGAAAAGCACACACGCAGGAGTGCACACACACAAGCAAAAAGCCTCCACCAATTTTTTGCTTTCAGTCCTCTAACAAATCACACAGTTAGAGTTGAGGAAAACATCATAAGGAATGTATTACAAAATGTGTAAATGCTCGGCATATATTAGAAGGATACTGCCATTACAGCCATTTTAACAGATTAGAATGGTCACAAAATCCGATATATGCAGATCATTTCGCACATGTCGAAAATATGCAGTCTGCATTTTATCCAAGAGTCGACTTGAAAGGGAAAAAAAACACGAAAAAGAAGGCGAGCGACAACTTTGCCTTCAGGCTGAATCAAGAATTGGTCTTTACAGATGTCAGATGATGGTACCAAATCATGGACAGTGTAAATAGTATTGATAATATTGATGAATAATATATTGTTGGTGAAATGTGTACACATAAAAAAATAAACAAGTGTAAGTGTCATCAGTGCCTCTGTACAGGGGATGGAAGTTTGTTAAATGTCAAACGAGCGACTAAAAAAAGACAAAACAAAGTGTATATTACTATTTTGCTTTTCACGGGTGCATCAAGGTTGTCACTTAATACTAAAATGTTTTTAAGTATATAAAAAAATGATGTGGATTTTACTCCGTGTTCATATTACTCTGCATGGCATGATCGGTGGCTTGTTGAAACATTTTCCCAAGGCTGTTTGCGGAATAATCTTCATTTGTAAAAACATTTCTGAATGTCAGAAAAGAAAGCTGTTTTTCATTTCTGTCTCAATGCATCTGTCATACTCATGCACACCACGAGTCCAATTTAAGTTGAGAGAGCGGGATATTTTTTTCTTTTTCTTTTTTTCGTCTCACGACGGCTCCGCGAGCTGCCTGTTTTAGTCTCGAGCACTAATCTTAAAATGCAGTCAGCATGGAATCGTCGTCTCTTACGGCCACTGAGCCCAGCTCACACAAAAATACGCCAACTTTTTTTTCTTAATCTTGGGTTCTTGCTTCAGACTTTGAGCCGAACAAATCTTTCAGAGCCATAGTGTTTACTGTCAGAGGGCAGAGAAAGGCGGGCGGCTGATAAATCTGCAGATTTGTCAGCAGGTATAAAAGTTAATGGAGGTGTCACGTAGACATAGATGGAAACAAAAGAGAGAGACAGGGATACAGTGGTGCATGGTGAACGTAGATTGATAGAATAATAACATAAGATTAAGGAAAAACTGGAAGACTTATGGGAAATTAAAACAACAAAGTAGAAAAATTCTGATCAGAGCTTTCACTCTGCACAGTAGACGCCAGATGATATTTGTTTTGCCGACATACAGTATGACAATCATTTGTTTTCTTCATATGCACTATGCTTAGTCATTATAATAGTCCCACTTTATGCTGCTACATTATCATTTGTCCCCAAAAGAGGCATGCGTGTTTTCCAAATTATGTTTACAGTTTTCATAATGCGACAATTAGCTGAAATTAGCTGATTTGCTAGCTAATGTATAGCTAAATCAGGCCAGATGGAGGATAAAAGAGGACTTCTAAAGCAGCAAATAGTGTTAAAAGTTTTTGTTGCATACCTACTTTGTCCCACTAAGATGTTTATTCTCATTAGAGGAAATGTCTGCATGCTGCATGGGCCTATTTCCATATTTTATAAGAAGAGTCGCCCCACATTAACAAGTATACGGCCTTTTGACTCGCTTATATGGTGCAGTGTCAGACAATCGTATATGATGTATTTTATAGCCCCGACACAGAACAAAACTGTCATAAAGGGAACTCAGTGTAATGGTTTTGCTTTTTTGTTGCTAAATTATTTTCACAAAATGAATGAATATTTAGTTTCCTGTGGATTTATTGTGTTTAATGCGTTAGCCAGGAGGCTGTTCTTGAGAGATTGAGCAAAAGGGAAAAGACAATCATTGGGACCCATTATATCAGAGACCAATGACTCAGCAAACCATTCAGTTCTGAGTTTCGACTCTGCCGTCTCATTTAAGGATCATTCGGTTTTTCCCAGAGCCTTGCGTTTAATAGAGTTGCTTCATTGTGAGGTATCTGGAATTAGATTGTTGCCATTTCCAGGAATAGATATGAAGCTGACTCATAAAATGCAAACTGCAAAAACATAATTCGGTTTACACTACAGGCTGCCAAACAGCATGGGTCCACAGTTACAAGATGGTTATCGGAGGTAAGTGCAGTGATTTTACATGGATTATCTGTCAGATAAAGGCTCCGGCTTCCTCCCTCTGTGAGAGGTGCAGTGTTGCCTTTTGGCCCAGGTGCTCTGCTCAGTCTCCCCACTTCCTCTGTTATTAGTTCAGCTCCAGAAACACAAGCTGTGAATGCCAGTGGTAATATTGTTCAGTCTGTATTCAGTCTCTCATCCACTCTCTTTGTTTTGTTTTTCTTCTCCGATCTCTCGTTCATTCATTGTCATCACAGCTTTTTATCACGGAGCCAGACGTGCCTTCTTTATGTTATTTTTAGCTTTTCAATTCTCACATTTCTTCTCTGACAGTAGAACAGATGACGAAACTGGGAAATACACAAACACGGGATGTGTTCGACATTGATAGTGACAGTGCTAAAACAGAAAAAACAACAAAAACACTGGAGATCAAATCATCTTATGTGAGTGTTTATTGGGTTTTCTTTCTTTTATTTTGTGTATCACAGATCAATTATCATTTTGTATGCTTTTTGGGAATCCTATTGTACATGTTTTACAACTCATTGTCTTGTCAAATAAAATGTAAACCCAAAAGACAAGAAGTCTGTGTCATTATTACCTCTAACATCTTCCCAGGAGCCAGAATTAATCTGAACGGTTAAAGATGTGGTGAGCCCAAAGATTGTGATTAATATCTTCAGGTAATGTTTGTCGAACATCTGGCAATGTTTGAGCTTCGAATTTGTCATTTTGCAAAATTTACTTGTGAAAAGACAACTTTTGCTAATGTTAGCAATTATTTTATATTCTTGTATTCAGTTTATTAAAAGGTGGCAGTGACAATCATCATGACATCACCAGGAGTTTTGAAACCTCACAAATGTTAGCATTTTGGCTAAGTCAAAGGGGATCATATGTGGATGACAGGTTAAAGTTACCAGCTATTACTAGCAAGTTTGGCTAACAAATGCTAAAGTTGCAACTTGAGATACACATCTGCTAATTACTGTACTAATGTAAACTTTTAGCATACTGACTTATAACATCTAGGCTTGTTTTCAAATTTAGAGGAAGAAAGAGACCCTGAATGTGTGACGTCACTCCTGCAACACGCTAAAAAAACAAATGCACGTGGCTGTATTGGTTGTGGCAGGCACCAAGCAGTATCATGTGTGACTTTACTTTTCAAAATGTGATGTAATTCTCTCTGCAACATTTGTGGTAGCCATGGTAACACATCTAATCTGAGGAAGCAACTGGTCAAATGCAAAATATGTCTAAAAGCTGAAGAGTGTACCTACTTGAAAGCCTGAAAGCCAACCTCAACAAAGGACGAGCAATTAACGTTAGCACGCCTGTTGTCAGCGTACAAGAAGTTGAACCCATGATGATAAAACTTTTAATGAGGCATCAACAGCTTCATTGACATCTTCTTCAGGTAATTAATTAGGTAGTTAGATAAGTTGGCAGAGAAATGGGGCTCTTTTCACTGTTTTGTTTGATGTTTTAATTTAGCACTTCCTTTTACACTAGCTGCAGTCCAGCTGAAGGGAAGTCAGAATTTCCCAGACTGGAATACTTCAAGTTGGATTTCCAACTGGAAAAATGGCGGCTGTGAACGTAAATGGTAGAAAAACTGTAAAGCATTTAATCTGTAGTGTTGTATCCTTGTGACCCACTAAAAACGCAGGACGCAGTGGAACACAGCAATCGTACATCTGAAACCTTTGTATGTAGCCATTACCATTACCAATGGTAGTGAAAGATTACTATTTAATATTGTATAATGCAAACGGTATGATATGACCCTGGTAGCTGGTGTGGTGTCTAAAAAGCTACCCAACCCTAAGTAACAAAATAAAATATATTCGAATTTCTCTGCCCAAACCTGAAGCACAAACTAGTCTCTCTTAAAAAAAAAAGGGCAGTGGAGACATTTACTTCAGTGCCTCCAATTAGTTGGTGTAGCCTAGCCACCCATAAGTGGTTACAGACGCCTTTGCTGGGAAACAAAAACTCAAAGTAGCCACTAACTACAAGCCTTACTTGTAGTTAGTGGCTACAAAGTTAGTGGCTACATCAAAATACTTTTTTTTTCCCTGGGTCTCAGGAGGATAAACCAGCAACCAGTTGTTACAGGTGACGAGCGATGAAGCTTCAGTCAACAAAAATCCGGCAAGGTCTTTCCTCTTTTCACGTCAAATTGGTGTTGCTAGGAAACCAACCAGGACCCTGTACAAGGTGAACAATAACATCTTGTTTGTCGCAAAAGAGATAACACCTTTATAACAACATATTTCATACAACATATCATACTATCCAGTTTGAAGCCTTGCAACCTTTCAAATGGAATTAACAGCAAACTCCTCTCAAAATAGAAACGTGCATTCCAGTTGGAGTTCACAGATTTTTGGCATCTTTTTTTTTTTATTATCCTTCTTGAAATGTTTTTATTGATTCCTTGTTCACTGTGTTGTTCTGTTTGCCTTGAAAACTAGTTTGAAACCACCTTGTTTAAAAGAAGATGTGGAAGATTAGGTTCAAATAAAAAGCGATCTATTTTGGAAAGAAAACATCGACTTTTAAATGATTTTCGTAGTTATATCTGGGTAAACTCTCTCCTGCAACCTTTCCTTATAAAAGTATTGGCACTCCAAAAGAACACTTATTACACTTATTTATTTCCAGCTCCATATTTGTATTATTTCTGTTCTTGCAGAAGCGTAGAACAATAATCACAAATAATCCTTAGGTGTCTCATGCTGCACCTTAAAGCACCCCTCAGTTCATCCTCTGTTTGGAGAAGCTAAACAGGAAGTTGTAGCTTCTCCTGTTTTAATTCTCACTTGAAGCAAATGTTCTTCTGATTAAGTGTCCCTCATAAAGAGTAATTTTAGACTGAAAGTGGATTTCTGTGCTCCTGGGACAACTGTGCATCTGAATTGACCATATGGAAGATGATATCCCGTCTCACTGACAGAGATGGGCAGTAATCAGTACTGTAAACTGATTACTTTTTTCAGGTAACGAGTAAAGTAAGGGATTACTATTGCAAAAATGGTAATTAGATTACCGTTACTTTCCCGTAGGAACGCTGCGTTACTGCGTTACTAAAACCGTGATTTTTTTTCAAGAATGTCTCATGACAGTGACGTAAGCGAGTGCGCCGTTAGTGACAACAGCTGTGTGCAGATCAACAATGGATCACATATCGATTGTGGGAGAGAGTATGAGCGTGCAGCGTTTAAAGTGTGGAAGTACTGACCTTACTTTGAGTTTGATTCCATAAAAAGTGACAAAAACATTAGTGTCTGTTGTGCGTGGGAAGAAAACTTATTTATACAGCGAAAAAAACCCTAAACTTCCAAGCAAGCACCGAGTAGCTACGACGTAATGGGAAACTCACAGAGAAACTCGCGGATTCTTCAACTGACCGCTGCAGCACACCTGCACCAGGGTAAACCTCCGCCTACCGCAGTCCTGCTTTACAGGTGAAAATAGAGCAAAAGGACCGCTAGTCTTTGACTTTATTTATTTTCTGCTGTGTTTTACTTGCATCTATTTGAAAGAGTGAGTGTAAACACAAAATATATATATACATATTTTATGTGCTGGAATGTGCAGAAAATAGGTTTAAATGTTAAACTAATTTCTTCCAGTCAGAGAATGTTGCATATAATTAAATTTTTTGCTTGATGCATAAAGTTAAAAGGTTAAAACTAATAAAACAAGTTTTAAAATGAGACTTTTCCATTTGATTACATTTTGTATGATGGATTGTAGAAAAAGTAGAATTGGGCTGAAAGATCTATCGCTTTATCACCTCTTCAGGTTGTAAATTGTGTTTTTTAAAAAGTAACTAAGTAATTAATTACTTTTGAAAATAAGTAATCAGTAAAGTAACAGGATTACTTTTTTGGGGAAGTAATCGGTAATTAGTTACTGATTACTTTTTTCAAGTAACTTGACCAACACTGCTCACTGATAACATCGAGCAGAAGAACTGAAGTTTGGGGATTAGCTGTACATACACCAATCTTATTGTTTGAATCCCTGGTTATGTTTAATAGCAGCTTTCACTACTTTAAAAATGTATATATGAGAGAAAACAAACTGTAATATGTCCAATTTAACAATTAACTCTAACCAAGGTAAAAATCTGCTGCAATATCTGTTAAAAGTAAGCATCAAACATTTGCACATCACAGTGTCCTTAGGCAAGATATCGAACCTCAAAGTACACCTTGAGGCATCCATCGGTGTGTGAGTGTGTGCATCACAGGCAATAGTGTTTAAAGGCAAAGAATAAAGCCCTGCATTATTGTGTGTGAATGGGGCGAGTAGTAAAAAGTGATTTAGGATTAGAAAAATCCTGTTTAAGTATTTATGCCTTTAAAAAAACGGATCAAAACATTAGACTTTTAACACAAAATGAATCATCAATAACAACTGCTTATTGTTACTAGACCTGATGTATTGTAATATAGTAACAATCTGTATTTCAACGTGGAAGACGGCAGTAGTCCAGATAAAGTGCTCACTTTCCAACAATTTATGTCAGTGTTTGTATTTCACTTTTTTATTAACAGTTGTCATTGAGTGGAGCTGATCTGAAGCCGCTGTGAGCTCTGCACCAACTTAAAAGTCATAAACAGAAAGATATTTATTAAATCTGCAGGGTGCTCTGTCTATTGGAAGGACTTTTATTTACGGAAAACTGATAAGCTGTAAGTAATCGTGTCCTGCAGCTCCATCATCAAGTAAACTAACACAGGATGTAAAATATGGCTCTTTAACTCTTATTCTCCTCTGTTCATAAGATCCTATATTCCTGTTCCCTGGCAGCAGGTCTGCACTTTATTTTAAGCTTATAGTGTGGCTTCCGCTGTGCCCTGTCAGATCAAATGAGATGAGACACACTCATTGTCAGCGAGCATTTGTTCACTTTTGTAGCTAATTAACCGTATCTTAAGTTCATCCTGGTCCCTGCTGGGCTCTGCTTTTGACAAAGATATAAAGTGAACGAGGAGAGGGTCAGGCATCAGATGTTGTTTCGTTCAAATCAGACCGAGACGCATGCTGTCATGTGATGGACGGTCGTAATAAATTTTTAAGAGCATGGATGATGAAACCGCGAGGCCAGAGCTACTGTAGAGAGGTTTGCCATTGACTTGATTTATGTTTCCCATCCAGTGAAATCAGGAAATCAGTCAAAGCTGACATCTCTGGCATCTGAAGTTTGATTCTGACAAACCTTTGATGGATGATGCATCTTCACAATTTGTCTGTGTCCTGATAAATTAGACTGGATGTTATACTGGGGAGCAACAGGAAGTTTAAGGCAGGTACACCAGCCTTATTTGATTTCGTAGTCTGAGGCTGTGTAGACAAAACGGCACAGCAGGTTCACGGCTCATGTGAGCTTACTCTCTGTTGTTAGGAACTGACACATTTCTTCCAATAGCAGTTAGATTATAATCTATGAAAATGTGAAGGTGTAAATGAAGCACTGTCTGGTATCCATTTATATCTGCTTCTTCCAATGGTGTTCCCATCTGTATTGGAGTTCTGAACAACCAAAGAAAGAGACTGGTCTCACTGGTGTGTCGCTCCACCGACATTTTGTGGCTTCCCTGATTTATGCTCTCCCCATGTAGAATAATCTGCATCCCTTTGTTCAGTGCATCAAATCTTTCTCAATCTTTGTATCTTTAGCTTCAGTAATTAGTCACTCGCTTAGTTTTGCCTTGTGCAAATGTAATTACACTTCAGTTTGTTTTCAGTGTCATTTTTTTTGTTTGATTTGTTTATTTACCTTCATGTACTTGGCCTTTGGTTTAAAGACTACAGCTCATATGGGAGCGCTCACACTTAGTCTGGGGTCTGCATTTCAGTTTTCTTTTCAGTACAAGTACCAGTGTTTTTATTTTCAAGGCACGTCTCATCTTGTACTCTTTTTTTTTAAATTTACTTTGTTTTTGTCACTTGATTTTTATTTTCACCACCTTGTGAAAAATCTATTTGCTAGGGTTAAGAAATTGCTTGGGTCTTTTTATAACTCTGGACACCTTAAACGCGCTCCATTTTCTACCCCATCTAAGGATGATGATATCTGAAACCATTCCCAACACCGTGAACTCTGAACTTGACAAAAACCATGAGACATGACAAAAAAGTAAGTGAAAAAAGGCCTTTTTTTAAAATGTTAACTCTTGGACAGGTATGTAAGTAGCACTGGGGGGAACACCAGAGAAAGGTTGGTACCTTTGGTGGCTTTAAAGTGAGACAAGGAGAATGGGAGGAGTTATTGGGAAGGTGGCCTAAGCAACCTGGAGGCGTCTTGTGATCCATTGTCCTTGTGCCATCCCACTGTGTTTTATGTGTGTGATGCTAGGAGGAGAAGTGTGTGTTAAAGTACACATTTGTACAGCAGCTAATCATCTGGCTAATCTCAGAATTTACCAGGCTTTTCCTAGAGTCTTATTTCTTTCATTCTTTTTGATTACATCAGGCTTATTTCATGAATATAAAAGCAGCAATCCTTCCCTTCATAAGCTCATTAACTAACATTAGATTTCCATTGAAGTCTTTATTTCATGTTGTATGCAGCCACATCTTATCTAACAAATTAAGGCGTTAATGATCGCTAAACAAAGACGTGTTGCAATTCAGTTCTACACAGCTAAATTGTGTGGCGCTTGCATATTTTGAGATTTGATAGTCTGGAGTTTTGTCTTCCTGCTATGAATGACAATTAACAGAAACCTTCAGATTTACATTTTTATGTCCGATTTGAAAGATTGTTGCCACTGATGTGATTTTTCTAAATAATGCGAGTTGTCTTAAAATAATGTGATAAGCGCCTCAATAGATTTGCTGTCCTTTAATTCATTTCGGTTTATAATTTTGATTAAACTTCCATTAGGCTTATTTTTATGCTAGATCCGCTTGTGCTAAATGCAGTCTGTGTTCTATAGCAAGCAACTTCAGCCTGCAATTATTCACAGTAATGAAACCACTTACTGCTGAGTTTCCCAATACCGTGAGTGAGGAGTAGATTTAAGAAAAAGGTGGAGGAAGAGAAATGATTGCTGAGATGAAGAGAGAGAAAAGGTCTGTGATTCAGAGTCGAGACGTGAGAATGGGAAAGTAACGAAATTGCAAGATAGAGGGATTAGTGTAAGCAGGTAGAGAGGTAGACTCAAAGAGATTAAGAGAGTCAGATAGACAAAGGGACTGTGAATCAATGAGGTAGTCAATAGCGAGAGGGAGAGATGTGATGAGAGAGAAAAATGGCATGGAGTAGGAGGAAGAAAGGGCCCCCTGTTGTGTCAAAGTCCCGCCGAGAAAAATGGCACCAGAGAAAATGAGAATCTACGGCACTCCAGAAGTGATTGAAAAAGCCTGTTTTATTTTGCCTTATCGTGGTGAACAGGTACAGATTCAGGATAATATGGTGACAGTTATTCTCCCAGGAATCCACAGGAAAAATAATAAGGCAACAGAAGCTTCGTGTTTGATTTGGTAAATTACAGAGCGCTGTATAAAATAAATACTTAATATCAGTGGGAGATTAATTACTGTGCTTAGGATGATAGACAGCCATCGTGATTGAGGTCTAAATAGAAGGAATGTAATAGTATAGCTGTGAGGAGGAACGCATGAGATTGTTATTACTGGACACTTTAAACAAGCAGCCTCGTTGGAGAATCAAAGAGGGAATGACTTGTGGTATGTGCTTGAAAATAATTTTGCCTGAAAGAGACTTTTTGTTCAGCAGCATTTTGAACACCATAAGTATGGGCTGTAAGAAAACCAGTTGTTATGATGGTCTGACATTTTAAAAGTCATTTTTGAAATGTTTCTAAAAGGAATGTTTTTACAAGCTCACATATCAAAAAGCTGCTGTTGAAAATATGTTCTGTGGTATTCATGTTACTCAGCTCAGGAATAACTATGTTTAAAAAAATGACCTAAAACTTTAAGCGCAAAATGCTGTCAGTCTACCCAGGCATCGTGTTCCACTGTTATTTCTTAACCCCCAATCGATCACAGCAGATGGCTGCCCTTTTTTTCCTGGCTTGTCTTCCTGTTGAAAGGACGTTTTTCCTTCTCACTGTCACCAGATGCTTGTTCATAGCGTAGGGCCTTTTCCTCCAAATAAAGCATGCCTTGAGGTGACTGTTGATATGAACTGCCATTTTAGAAATAATACAAAATCGACTTAAATCTGTAGACTGCAGTAAGGAAAGCCGGAGAAACCCAAATATTCTTTGAAAGGTTTTGGTAAGCGAGTGCTATTCTTTGTCATGAAATGTGGAAAAGCAACATTTGCCGCGAGCCCTTTTGTTGTTGGTTTGCATGTCAACAGCAGCACACAAATCTAATCTAATCTGTAATGTGAAAAAGTGCTTAGGTCTACACCAGTGCTAGCAGCCCTGTGAGGCTGTGAGCCAAGATCTGCATACTAAGAAGCTTTTACATCTTCTGCAGGAGCAATATGAGTAAGAAAAGAAGGAGGAACGTCGCGCTGTCAAGTACCATTACAGTACCACACAGACGACAAGGGATTGTCTGATTGTTGGGGTTCTCTCTCTAAAAATGCAAAGATGTGGTTCTTATCTTGCATTATAAAGTGCCTGGAGATGGCTGTTGCAGGGAGATGGCATTATATAAGCAACACAGGATTGAATGAATGAAAATCTGCAGAGTGCAGAGGTCAAAACCAGAAGAGTACATTTTATTCGAAAGGTTTTGGCACAGTGGTGCTAATGTTTTTCTCTGTCATGTAGTTTAAAAAAAAATTTGTTAGATGAAGGCTGTATTGTTACTTCCATAACCATCGTAGCACTCAAATCTGTAATGCTTATTATCTATAAACAGCAATAACAAGTCTATGGACATCATTATTAGTTAGGTACACCAGTCAATGTAATTCAGTTTTATTTATATAGTTCCAACTCACAACAACTGCTGCCTATGATAAGGCAAAGAGCCTTCAGTATTGCAGCAAAACCCCAACAATCAGACCAACAATCAGACCAACAATCAGACGAGCTGCTTTGAGCAGCACTTGGTAATGGTAGTAAAGAAGACCCACATTTTAACAGGAAGTGACCTCTAGCAGAACCAGGCTCAGTGAACGGCAGCTATCAGCTGTGACTGGTTATAATCACCCCTGTTACTTATTTGCACTTCAGCATTTTGGGTCAACCAAAGCTCCCTTTACAGGAAGCTTTTAGAATTCAATTCAAATCACTTTATTTATGCCCAAGAAGCACAGAGAGCACCACATAAGACACAGACAGAATATCAAACATGCATAAACACAAAGCATCAATATAAATAAGATCTAAAATGACCAATCACCATTCACACTAACTGTGATAAAAGGGGACAAGAAAGAGCAGAATATTGGGCAGAAAAGGGTCAGAGTTAAGATGCTGAGGCACGGCAGGCCTTACATCCTGGACAGCGTAGTCTACGTCTTGATGGGAGCCAATCAAACGCAGAGTGTAAGATGTGTGAAGGATCTCGGAGAATCCTGTGGGTACTTTTAATTCTCTGGTGTTCATAGAATTCAAACATGGCTCTGACAGGATTTCCAGTAATTTATCGGTCTTAATAATGGAGTTTGTCTGGTTTAAACACCATTACTGAGAACCACCTGATAATAAATAATTACAGTAGTACAGTCTAGATGTAACAAATGTGAGTCCTGGTTTTTCAGCATCACTCTGAGACAGGATGTTTCATATTTTAGCAATACTGACAGAACACAGTCCGACACATTTATTCAACATAGTGTAATCAAAAATAAGATTTCTCACAGAGGCCAAAGTAATGCCAACCAGCATAAATATCTGGTTAGACACCATTTCTGAGATTTCTTTAAGGCCAAGTACAATAACTTCTAAATTCGTCTGATTTTAAAAGGAGAACATTACAAGTCATCCAGGCTTTTATGTCTAACTGATCGATTTGTGTCATCTGGCTTCATAGAGGAATACAACTGGGTGTGATCTGCACACAAATGAAAACATAAACAATGTTCTCTTATGATATTAGCCAAGGCATCCATGTGTAACTTTTAGATTAGATTATTATGATTTGCTTTTAGTTTCCTTTTTTAACTTATTATCAAACAGAAGTGTACATCCGAATAAAATACCAAATACAAATTTGATCAGATGACAGAGACAGAAAGTCAGATGTTGGAATTTCTGATCATTTATCTGTTAATCGTAATTCTTTTTACAAATTTGATGAGAATCCATCCAGTATTTTCTTTAGTCCTGACCAACATGGACCAACCGCACCAGAGGAAGAAGAAGAGGAATGAAAGTCAGTAGAAGTAAGAAAGAAAGAGTGACTGAGAGGGCAACAAGTGGAAAGGTGAAAATGCAAAGAGTGAAGCTGGTGAAGGTTTAAGTACCTGTGGTCAACCACCCAAAGCAACAGGCAGTGTATAAGGGAGGTGAAGAAGAGAGAGCAGGCAGCATGAAGTCGGTGGAGACGAGTATAAGGTATGATTTGTAGGTGTGATTTGACAGAAGGATAAGAACAAGAGTGAAGGGGATGGTAGTGAGAGCTGCTATGATGTATAGTTCGGAGATTATGGCACTGACTAAAAAAGGGGAAGGCAGAGCTGAAGAGGTAAAGATTTTCACTGGGAGTGAGCAGGAGGGACATGATTAGAAAGGAGAAAAGCTCAGGTTGAACAGTTTGGAGATAAAGTTAGAGATGGTTTGGAAAGATCTGCAGGAGGGATAGTGTAGACCAGGGGTCTCGAACTGTAGTCCTCGAGGGCCGCTGTCCTGAAATGCTTCCATGTGTCCCTGTTGCAGCACACCTGAATAAAATTAGTAGGTCGTTAGCAAGACTATAGAGCTTGACTGCTGGTGTAGATGATGGATGAAGTTCATGAGTGTAGTGAAGGAGGACATGCAGAGGGTTGGTGTGACAGAGGAGCAGGGATAGAGTGAGATGAAGGTAGATGATCCGCTGTAGCGACCCCTAAAGTCGCTTATTATAAATACGCTTGACTGAGATTACAGTCATGAAAGAATCGACTGTTCCTTTGTGGTTTGCTGCCACACTCTATCATTATTAAAAAATATATACTGTTCAGAAGATTAGTTGATATTGTTCATGAGTTCCAGTCTCCACCTGTGGTGAAGTTCAAGGAGGATGCAGCTATAACGACAATTGCAAGTCTTAAAAGCCTCGACAGTTCGTTGGATTTGTAAAAAGCTGTTTATTTTCCAAGCTCTGTCCTCACAGTCCTCATAACCGAATTAGAAATTATATCAGCAGCAACATTCCCTCTTGCTGTCTGACATTTTGTCTTTCTCAGTACTGAGGAGGTGAACGAGGAAGAAAATCCTGCTGTCTGCACAACAGCCGCTCCTCAGCAGAGATGCTATCGCCGCAGGCTGCATCAGAGAAGTCTCCAGGCGGAAGGGGACGCCGTCTTTATCTGAAAGTTTAAAAGTCCTCCCTATAGCTGTCTCTTCCTGCCTTTACACCACCTCATCATGATTTACCAGGTAACATCAATGATGGATGGTGGACTTTACTGGGATTTCTTGGTTTGGTCTATTTTATAGGGGGAAAGCAGCCAGCGCCTGTCTTTGTGCTTTTTAAATTTCCATTTCACAACACAACCAGGATTACATCTGGCATGTACCGACATCCGTGCTCATCTCAGGTGTATTTGTTTTCCTTTTCTTTGAACCTCATCTAATTACAGCTATTTGACACAGAACAACTGTTCTGTAGTGTCTGTGTCTGCGTGCGCCTGCACGTATGTAAGAATCAGGAAAACAGTTAAACTCAAATTGAATTCAGACAACCCAAACAAAGAGGCTCTTGTAAATTATAATTTAATTCAGTGGGTGCCAAGCATTTTAAATTGCATGTGCATGTGTGTACATAATAATCGTGAACTGCGCGGCTGCTGTTCTTTTTCCTCTCTGACAAATCCAGGTAGATTAGTTCTGTATGTCTCAGCAGGAACAATGTGAAACAGTTAAGGCACAGGAACCTGTTTTAGATGCCACAACACACACACACACACACACAAATGAGAAAAGGCGCCATGCTGACATTTAGACTCTCGGATAAAAACCGCAAAATGCACCTTCTGCCCACCTCTACGCATCCTTGTTCATGCACTCTCATGTTTAACATACAAACATGTACCCCATCTACCCACAGCAGTCACCCATACACATAAAGCACACTTATTCACATTACAGAAACTATTCCATGGATCTCCAAACACCCACATATAATCATCCCATATTGCAGAATTGACAAACACCTCTGGTTCTGGCTTTTTTCATCTTCTGCGGGAGCAATTTGAGTAAAGAAAGGAGAACAAGACCGACACGCTGTCAGGCACCATTACAGTCCCACATACAATAGACATTATTTACTGTGTATGTGCTGCCGCGCAAGCATGTGTGTGTGCTTGACTGTGAGTGTGTGCAGAAGTGTGTAACCGCCCGTCATTCCTCTCAACAGCCATCTGTGGTAACACTGCCCCCCTGTGTCTAAGTTGAGGAACTGCAGCGTAGAGCAGTCCCCAGCCTGAGGCACTTCATATCTAATTATGCTGTCGAATCAAATTTGTTTAAAGTTAATATTACACTCAGGTCTCATAATGTACAAACAATGGGAACAATAACAATAACAAAAGGTGAAATGGGGAAATGAAAACATGAATAAAACTGTCAAGAGCAATAGAATTCAAAGGGTTGCAATTAAAAATGACTGGAGTAAAATGTCGCAGATCAGATTTAGGTGCGTCAAGCTCTGATGACATATCTGAAACCTAACACAGGAGAGCCTGTCTATGCAGAGATTGTTTTTAAATGACAGAAAAGTTATTGTTAGTTTCAGCAGGTTCTTATACAATATACATCAAATATTATATTATGTTTTTGCCACTGAAAATGGGTTAGATCTGCACAAAATTAAAGGACCTATAACTCTGGAGTTTGATTTTGTGTGAAAAACTAATGTGGAAAAATTCCAAGTGGAGGTGATGTAGCTATTCAATGGTTGCACCCACCTTCCAGGCATTCATTATAATATACTTCACTTCCTTGGGAGATTTAATTAAAGAACAAGCTGTGAAATACATGTGTAGTATTAAAATTGCAGGCTCGTTCCTCCAGCGCCAGTTCATGCATTGATAATGCTGTGCTTCACAAACATGAGATTTAGCTAAATTAGTAGCATGGTTGTCAACTGCAGTCAGCTGAGATCTAATATTAATATTTGATCAGCTGTCGAGAACTGACATTCATGGCACTCAAAAATGACTCCTAGTAACTCTGGTGATCCCTGACTTTTATGTGCCGTGAGATCTGGATGTCAACACCCGATTGATCAGTAGTTAGTAGTTGTTACTAGTCACACAGATGCTGGCAGACCTGTCGGTAGAGTTATGGTTTTCAAATATTTTGCTCAAAGAACAAGAGGCACACCTGTATTCATACTTGTAGAAAATACTCTCTGTGCGATTGCCCAGTTTTCTTTTGATTGTACTGTTGAATGAAAGCACCTAGCTTGACACTAGCAACAGTTTTGCTCTCAGTCAAACAAACAATCTTTCTTTCTCTGGTTCACATTCAGCAATGTAGTAGACTGACGGTTCAGAAGGATTATTTGGTCTCCAAATGCTTTTTTAGATAGCTCAGCACAATGTTAGCATTCACCAGCTTCTACCAAGTACTCATACATAGCGCTGTTGATGTCCCGTTCAATAAGACAGGTAGCTTTTGCTAGCTGTATTAATTTCTTGTTGTCTTTAGCTGGTTGGTGTATTGTCAGTTTGGTAAGGTTTACATAAAATCCCAATGCACATCCGGACTTTCCTCCAGTTTGGCTCTGCACATCGTTTGAGAGCCACTGTTGTAGCTTCGAGGCAGGGCAGTAATTTCTGTTAGACAGCAAGTTAGATAAAAAGTTATTCTGTAGCACAGCGGTGCCACGGACCGGTTTTTCTTAGACAATATTTTCACAGACCAGCCTTTAAGGTGTCGCGGATAAATATAACAAAATAAAACCAGCACCAGTTCCAAAAAAAAAGAATTATTCATAAACACACGGGAAAAGACCCGGGGAAACCGAGTTAATGATGGAACCCATAAAAAAATAACGATAAAAACCCTGGCAACCATAAATTTCACACCCGAGCCTCAACTCTCGCGGCCCGGTACCAGTCCATGGCCTGGGGGTTGGGGACGGCTGCTATAGCATGTCTCCTAGAGAATGCAGATGCTATTCATAACCTGGATTTTGCGTTTTCTTTTATCTTACTCGTTGACTCTGACTTGCTGCATTTTTTTTTCCTACAAGTCTTATTCACCCATTCAGACACATATTGATGCAGCACTTGTACCGATATTGATAAGGCAGTCAAGTATTCCTCTGTGCTTTATCTCACACTCACATGGATGCATCGGGAGTAACTCAGGGTTCAGTTTCTTGCAGAAGGATACTTTGACATGTACAAGCTACATGAAGTGCAGGTGACCTATTTTTTTCTCTTTCTTTCTTTTCCTAATCCTAATCATGTGATTTTGTTCTCCAAACAAGTAGCAAGGAGTTTTTTTAGCTTAACAAAACCAAGCTGTGCATGAAAATAAAGAAAGCAGCAAGTAAAATGTATGTCAAAACAAAAGATTCATGTCTCAGGGTTCATAGTTGATTCTGTTACAGCTCTACTACCTCTTCAGCCTCCTGATGGGAGACAACAAAAAAGACAACTGTAGCTTTCATTATGCCAAAATCACTCCCACTAAATTAAGCAATAACAAAACATTTTACTACCTGCTGTTTTGTGGGTAAGCCACCTACAGCAGACATGTATGGGACTGTATGGGATGATGGCCACCAGTGTACTGATAGCATTTGCAGTGAATGCATAGTCACATAGTAGTACAGCCACTTCCCTCAATTGTAACTCTCTTGACTCCAAATTTCATCTTTCTGTGTTCTAATAGGACAACAAGATAGTCCTAAAATCATATATAATCTGTATAACAGTGAATTAACAACATTTATTAGGTTAGAGAGACACTTTGTAACTTAGAAATACTTTTTAACAAATGTGTCATGGGGTACAGTTTTTTAAAAAGTTGCCCAAGTTCAGACTATATTAACTTTAGAGGCCCAGCTGTTGATTTTTCATAGCGACATTCTTGTGCAACATTAATTATGACGTTCCGTCAGATATTCTCTGTGAATCGCTTTCATTAGGTTTCCTGAAAATCATTTAGTAAAATAACTGACAGCTTATAATTATGCCATAATATCCTGCAATTAAACTGTAATTTCATCTATAAATTAATTTTCTGTCTACTGCATTTAGCATTCGTTTTAGAGCAAACAACAACAACAGGCCTACACACATTTGCACACTTGGAAGTTTCTCATCGCGGAGGTCTTTCTACACAGTCATTTCTGCCACCGAAGAGCCATTGCAGTCTCTTGATGCTAATTTCACTGGGTTAATTGCTCCCTTTGCTTCTTCTCCATAGCTCAAAGTTTGAATCATTAACATGGCGACAGTAATTCACATTCTGTCTGCTTGCTTGAGCCTTTACTCAGCTGTAAACCAATCAGTCAGCTGTATTTAAATGAGAGGGGAAAATGACTGTATATTTCATGAATTAGATTTTCTGCCTGAAACAGTTGCTTTAATGACTCTCTTGAGCAAGGAGTTGGTGGCGGGGGGGAATAATTCGCAATCTATGTCAAGGTTAGAAGAACATTTATATTAGTTAATCCAGCCTTGAATGAAGTAATCATATTGTGAAAAAGTAATTTAGATTACAACTAATGTATGCAGGCAGTTTCTTAGTAACAACATTGGGTGAGAGATGACACACACATACACGCGCACACACACACACACTGTGAGTTGCTTTCATTTTAAATCTGGTTTGGGAAGCCGGGAAAGATCTTCATCATTTAATCAAAAAATGCCTTTTAAAAGTTGAAGCGGAAAATGAAATGAATTGCAGCTGGATAACAGCCATCCTCCCTCAGCATTAACAAATCATTGTATCAGAATAGTTGAACATATTATTTACTATTTAAAAAAAAACTTACTCATGTCTGGCCTGAAGTTATGAAATTAATCCTATTAGTGTGACACAAGGTAAATTTAGCATGTTTGCATATGTTATGGTGTCAGGTATAATTATGAAAATCTAGAATCTAAATCTAAGTTTCGCTTTTATTGTTTACATTTTCTGACTTCCGTGTTTGTAAGACAGGTGAATGTCTGTAATAAGTATATTTAATGTAGCCATAGAAAAGTTGCATTAATGCAATGAAAATTGTAGGAGTGAGTTGAAATCCGTCACCTTTTAGGTCACCTTCTTGTTTCCAGCACATTCCAGCTCTCATAATTATGTAGGTACAGGAAAAATGGATGGTGGTGAAAATGGAGATGGATGGTTTGATTGAGTTGGGAACCCTGCGTTAAACTCAATTGCCGCAGCATTTGGATGTTCCCTTTCAAAGTTTAGCAAAGTGAGTAAAAGGCACGTTCAATTTTTTAAATGGACGTTTCATATTATGCCAAAAAGAAAAGTGGTCTATGCTAAACAGGCAATGAAGCCTGAAGCTGCAACGATTCTCTGGGATTGAGGCCCTTTTGTATGAACATTTGAACACAATGTTTCAACATTTCACAGCGTTAAGCTACATTCACTAGTGTTCATTTATGCTATAAAGCAGCGGTCCCCAACCTTTTTTGTGCCATGGGCTGGTTTATGTCCGACAATATTTTCATGGACCGGCCTTTAAGGTGTCGCGGATAAATACAACAAATAAAACCAGTACTGGTACTCAAAAAAAATAATCATTCATAACACACGGGAAAAGACCCAGGGAACCCGAGTTAACGATATAAAAAAATAATGGCAAAAACCGATAAAAACCCCGAAAACCATAAATTTCACATCTCACATGTTGATATGATTGTTTAAACTTGGAACAAAGTAGATTTTTTGACATTTATACCCTTTAAAATTCAGAACTACAAAGGATACTAGGATGGTCATGCTTGTTTCTGTCACTATAACTCACAGATATCACATTGGTGCAGTTCTGCTGAGATAAATTACACACAATTTACATTACAAATAGATATCTCCTGTAATTAAGAAGTTATGACAGGTCACACACTGATGCAAAGGTCACCTTGTGGCCGACAGGAAGACACTGCAGATTCAACAAAAAAGCAGCAAATGGCAACCTAGGAATGAGAATTTTCTAAAAACATGGAAAGTCTAAACTTGATATTTTCAAAACTCTGCAAACCATGCAATGTATATT
Organism: Pundamilia nyererei; assembly: GCF_000239375.1. Taxonomy (NCBI): domain Eukaryota; kingdom Metazoa; phylum Chordata; class Actinopteri; order Cichliformes; family Cichlidae; genus Pundamilia; species Pundamilia nyererei. Next base: position 240,318 of record NW_005187643.1, on the reverse strand, counting down.
TGATTTGGGGG
>NW_005187643.1:229938-239404 GCF_000239375.1 Pundamilia nyererei | reverse complement strand
GTGTAGGGACGGTACCTTGCTCAGGGGTACCTCAGGGTAGCTGTTCAGGGGAATCGAACCCCCGACCTTCCGATCATGGGGCCACCACTCTACCTACTGAGCTATCCCTGCCCCTGTTATATAACATATAACAGGTAATCAACAAAGGACTACATAAAGTGCAAGTGTGCAAAAATAGCAAAAAAAACCCCAAACCAAAATAACACTAGACAGAACAGAACGATACAGACACAACAGTGCGATAGAAAAGTGCATCAGTGACACTGGGTTGTGCAAAAGACTGAGCATTGTGCAAAAAGTAGCTTGACGTATGAGATTGTGCAGATAAGTGCTTGATAGATAAATAGCTTGTTAGACTCACCAAATGACATTCACTTGAGAACTGTGTATTCATACAAGCAACAGAGTTGGTGTACTGGAGCAGCCATGACCACCAACAAGCTTCTAAGAAGACCACAAACATACAGAACTGGAGTTACAGTTGAGGTCAGAAGTTTAAATACACTCATCGTGGGCATAAATGTCACGTATACTTTAGGCTTCAGTGTAGTTTGAATGTATTTGGGATTTTCTGAAATCCATGCAGGGTTAAAATTATACATAGGCTCGCATATATACAGACATCCTCACTAATATCTATTAAATGTTCCCTAGCTAGTTACATCTTGACCCGATGCTTTTAGACTTAGACTTAGAGACTTAGAGCTTTTTATTGTCATTGTGCAGTTTCTTGCACAGTAAAATTGGGTAGCTTAACCACAAAGGTGCTAAAGTAAGAAGAAGAGAAACCAATATACAACGAAGGCGGAAAATAAATAAATAATTAAATAAATAGAATAAAATAAAAAAAACAGTGTATATGTATACATATGTGAGTGGAACTGCCCCAGGGCAGCTGTGGCTACAACCGTAGCTTGCCTCCACCAGTGTGTGAATGTGAGAGTGAATGAATCGTAGCATTGTAAAGCGCTTTGGGTGCCTTGAAAAGCGCTATATAAATCCAATCCATTTTATATACATGGTGTATGTGTAGGAAACATTGAAACAGACTGGGACCAAAATAATTGCACATGAGCCAAAACTATTGCACAGAACATGGAAAGACTGAGATATTGCACATAGATGATCAACAGCAGTGTCAGGATGGATGTGTTGGGGAAGTCTTTACACACTCTTAGTTCGCATTAAGAGTTCTGACAGCCCACGGGAAGAAGCTGTTCTTTAGTCTGCTGGTTTTGCACCTGATGGATTTTGACCATCTGGCAAAATTCTGCCTGGATATTTGAGTGTGATGCTACCCCCGCCATGCTTGATCGCTGGTACGATATGTGTTTATGTTTGAAAGCCTCACCTTTACCCATCCAAACATACCTTTAAATCAAAAGCAGGACCATGAATTCATCTTAAACAGTTTCTTTTTGTATCCTTTTCAGATACTATGAGGCCTACAGTGATTTTAAAAAATTAACAAGACATCTGTTTCTGTATAAGTAAGGACCTATAACACTCAGCCTCTCTGTTTTTATTTATTTGGCAAATGGACTGGTTCTTGGATAGCGCTTTTCTAATCTAACTGAGCACTCAAAGCAGTTTGTACAACATGCCTCATTCACCCAAGCACTATTTTCTTTGCTTAAGTGCTTTCTGTCTAACAGTCACACTCTGATGGGTGCATTGGAGAGCAACTTGGGGTTATCATCTTGCCCAAGGATATTTGGCATGCAGACGGGAGCAGCCAGGGATCGAACCACCAACGTTCCGATTAGCAGATGACCTGCTGCACCTTCTGACCTTTAGCCACCCAAACAACTAAAACAAAAACAAATGTTTGTATATTGTTTAAAAATGAACAACATGGCTTCTAAGGTGCATTTAAAGTCTTGCTGTCCTGGGTTCTGTACCTCGTTTTGATATTACATTTGCCTACATCATGCTTTCATTCTGATCTTGTTGGTTATTAAGGTTTTCCTGTCCTCCTAGTTTCCTCAAGCCTAGTCTGTGTTTCTGTGATGTTTCCTGTGTTTAGTCAGTTTTGTGTTTGTTTACTTTGTCCTGTCATGCTCATGTGTTTTAGTCTCTGTCTCTGTTACGCTACATTCACACTGCAGGTCTTAATGCTCAATTCCGATTTTTTTATCAAATCTGATTTTTTTTTTGTCTGCTTGTTCCCACTACAAATAAAATGCGACAGCAAACGCGCTCTAGTGTGAACGCTCAAAGCGGCCCGCATGAGCAAAAGAAGACGTCACACACAATGCGCTGTGTTTAGACCCAGAGCAAACAATATTGTTTGACTGACGGCCCTTAATATAAAGACCTCGGACTTTACGTTTCCCAATTTTTGCTTTAAGTTATTTTGTTATTTACATAATAATGTAAATAACCTAATAATTATCCTCATTGCTGTTTTAGAGAGGAGCGGTGCTTCAAAGAATAGTTGCAGATTTCTGTCAGAATCTGCAGATTATACAGTACAAATAAAATGTTCACGTTTCTCCAACGTTGTCTTCCCAACAGTTTCACTGACATCTACACGGGATGGCCAGGAAGCGTTCACGATGTCTTCTCGGGAGCTGATAATTGGCGTCTGTCTTGTGTCAGTGACGTAAAAGACAGGTTTAATGCGACCTGACTGTTCAAACAGCAGTCGCTTTCTAAAACATCGGATATGTATCGGATTCAGTACCACATACGAAAGTGACCCAGATCGGATTTGGAAATATCGTAATGTGTCGTTCACACTGTCATACCATGATCGGATATGGGTCGCATAGGGTCAAAAAAATCGGATTTGATGCGCTTTCACCTGCAGTGTGAACGTAGCCTAAGTTTCCTGTGTGTTCAGTTTTCCTTCCCTCTGACTCGTTAATTGATTCTGTTCACCTGTGCCTTGTTTTCCCAGCTGTGTCTCTTTCCCTGATCACCTTGTGTGTATTTAAGCTCTCAGTTTACTTCATGTATTACCAGCTTTTGATCATTTTTTAACCTTGTGGCCTTCAGCTATGTGGCTATGCCAGCTCACATAATAAAGGTTTGTTTTTGTTTATTAAATCTGTCCTTCCGAGTCTGCATTTTGCGTCCAGATTTTCCACAACCTCGACACTTTCAGTTAATTCCTTAGATTTCCAGATCTGCACCTTTAACTGCACTTTACATTCCAACCATTCTCATCAGTATTGCTTCAATGAAATCATGCAGCTGTTTTATAAAATAAAACTTGATCTACCTGCTCTGCACATACAAATTGCCTTATAGCTGTGAGTGAAGCGTTTAATATCTAAAAAGCCAGATATTTCCCTCAAGAGTGAAGCTAGCAGAGCAAATATTGGACTTAAGATATAGACTTAAACTCCTCATGTCATGAGAAATGGTAGTGAAATGAATACTAATGTTGCCCCTTAATTGCAGGATCAATAAGTAACTGTTTGCAATTGAGAATTGGCAGACGCTTATTTGGCAGACGGCAAATAAGCAGGTGGATTATTATTCATTCATATTTAAAACCCAAGATTGATTTGCTTTTAAATCCCAGTCTCAGTTTTGCTTGCTAGCATAATAGCTTTGGTATTTCAAACACACATACAAAATCTGCCTGCTGGGAAAATGCAGCTTTTAATGACCCAGAGTTTAACCACACATGTTGTCAGCGTGGTATCCTCGAATACCCCGACTATTTCCTTTCCTTATGCATATTAATTTGCCCCAAACTCAGGCCAAGTGTTACTTTTTTTTTCTCTTAACTGGAAGTGGATTAGAATACCAGTTGTATTTTTTTGTAAACATTAGTCTTGAATTTCCACTAGTATCGCTTCAGTTTGCTTCTATAACAAATTCTGACAGTAAGAAAAAAAGAATAAGCAGTGCTCTCTTCACCAACATGATCCCTGTGATCAAGGCTCTGCAGGAGAGCTGACGGATGTCTCACCAGCCTGGTTTACACCTTTATTCTAACAGAATCTGGCAGATCTGATGAATGTCTGCACTGCAGGCTACCAGACAAACTAATACAAATATTCTCCGCTGTGGGAAAACAGTTTCATCCAACATTAGAGAGGAATCTCATTTATAGCATTCATATGCAACATGTGCAATATTTCAAGCCCATAAATCAGAACTCAGCTGTAAATTATAAAAACTGAGTGTGTGTCTTTGTGGGGCAGTGCTGTTATTCTGCAGCTAATTAAATATGCACAGTTCCTTTTCTTTGTCAGCCCCCTCACCTTCCCGTACTGTAACATCTATCACTGCCTCCTGCCTTCTGGTCATGTATTCACACATCTTCTCTTTTTTTCTCTCTTTTTTTTTAATGCTTCAAATATCTCTAAGCAGACATGTCAGTTGGGCTACATCACTGGATCTGATATTGTTTTTGGATCGCCAAAAAAAGCTGCTGGTTTCTTCAGGCTGTGCTGTGCCGTGGGTTCAGATGAATCGACTAGACGCCATTAGGGATTCAGTGAGATTAGCTACAGCAAAAGAGCTCTGAAGGAGAACATACTGGTAAAAATGAAAGATGCTGATGTGTAATTACGCCACATGATGATGCTGTTTAATAGACTGAAAGCTTGCTGTTATAATTCGTCACAGTTTCATTGTAAGCACTAATTCACTAACATCTCTCTCAGACGTATACTCAGGGCACTAATTTTCTATATTCAGACGTTTTTATGTTCAGGCAAATTGATATTTGGACTTGGCTCTTCTGTTATCTAATAATAGCACATTAGACTCGTATTAATCTGTGTGAGTATACCATTGAACTCACCTCTATAGTGAGTATGCTGGCATGATTTCAGAGAGTATTACAATCTTGTTTTCTTATAGGTCTGATTCTTTGGATGCTCTTAATTTGCCTTAGAGAGTAGAACAAGCAGAAATGGGAGGGAAGGTCCAGGATAAAGGTATATGGCGTATGAGGACATGCCTGCAGCTGCTGTCAAAATGTTGACTGCATGTCTGCAAAAAGAAACATCATGATACAAGAAATTATACAGAATTCCTCAACATATATGTCCACCTCCACTCATTTTTAACTAATTTTTCTCCTTACTGCTTCACTGACACACAGACAGACCCTTCCATCTCTGTCTCGCCCTTATTCCCAAATCTAATTACTCTCTTTTCATTGTCATCATTTGTCGCCATCGTTCCCTCGCTCTCTCTCTGTCTGGATGAGGCGAGGGGAAGAGGCGATAGTGATCTCCATGGAAACAGCCCAGCAACAGGCTTGGTCCTGGCAACCAATCAGAGTATGCTTTGGCACAGTCTCTCATCCAATAAGAAGGGCAGAGGAGGAGGGTGTGCAGGGGGGAGTTGTGGGTTGTCAAGGTGAATATTCGGGGAGGTGTGAACACTTCCTGGTTGGTCTGAGAACATCGGCATCTCAGAGTTGAGGAGAGGCAATTTTCCAGTTGTTTATAGAAGTAATCAGCTTAGTTAATTCAGTTTGAATTGAAAATAAATTTACTTTTCAGCAATTATGCAGGACTAGTGGGAAACAGTTACACCACCTGCCAGCTAACAAAATGGATTGAGCACATTAGAGCTGCTCAGATCTTATTCTTGCCAGGCTCATTGAATCCCAGCCAATCTGCCAGGACGCTGATCAAGTAATGGGGAGGCCTTCTGCAAAGGATTATGGGACATGTAGCAACCAATGACCCATGGTTTGATACTAAACTCAATTTGTACAGTGCAACTTTACTTGTGCAAAGCATGTACATTTAAAAGTATCTTTTTATTTTTTGTTCCAAAATGACCGCAGTTGATTTTTAAAGAATCTAACATCCTGTGGCGAACTGAAAATGTCATTTTGACTGTACACGGTAAAGGGAGATATAATTTTCAAACTGTTAATTTTGTGCATTTACCTTCTCTAAAGTGATTTTTATAAACCCAGTAATAAAAGAAGAATTGCAGTGCTTACCCACCATTTGTGTTATCATTTTTATGTCGTACTACAATCATGCTTTGGCAGTTTGAGAATGTTCTTCCATGAAAAAGTATTTATCACTGTTGGCCGGGTGGTTTGGCAGGGATGTCAATGTAAAGTAATTCAAGCACACACGAGTTAACTGTTTGGTTCCCATTTCCTACCAACAGTTATGCTGGTCTCTGAAGAAGGTGCCTGAACCTGAAGTAAGTTCTTATTCTACCCACACAGCTGCGATCTCCACTTAAAGCTCAATAATTCCACCTACAACACAGTAAGCATTTATCTGTGATAAGATCTAAGTACTTCTATGCAATGTTAGGGTCATTACTCAAAAAAAGCATTAAATTTAATTGCTCAGCAGAGAAAGTAAACTGTTAACTACACTCCATTAAACTGACCTGAAAGCACTGTCACATAATTGCCATTTAAAACAAACATAAGGCTACGGTTCTACACACAAGGAGTCCTTATCCTAAACGAGGCTACATTGCTGCAGGCCTGACAGCTCATCACTACCTTTGTTACCTGTTAAAGATCGGGCTGCTCGGCTGGGGGGTCCGCATTCATTCGGCATACATGGTTCATGCTTTATTTTAAGACTATTAGAGTTTTTTCACTTCCAGCAGTTTTTTACTGTAGCGGAGACAGATACTACAGATTCATCAAGAAGTTCTAAAAACAGTGAATACATAACCTATGCATGAATTTGAAATCACTGTAGCTCATTTATAATTCATGTTTGTGATTTAGAGGCACAGTGCTGCAGCTCTCTTACTTGCATATATTTAAACAGCCTCCAGACTTCCCTGAAAGTGCCTTGTTAAAAGGATTTAAAATGCAAACGGTGAATCAGCACTTAGTCAGTGTGCCAGTACAAATTGCCAAAACAACTGTGACTTCTAACTGGACCGATCATTCATTACAACCAGAACACATACATGTAAAGTAAGATGTTTGTGAAATGCACTATACACAGGTACACACACACACACAGGTCTTTATCACCAGGTTCCACATTTATTTACAGTTTTCCCAGGTTATGACTGAACACAGTCTGACAGCTGTCGGTCCCAGCTGATTTCCCTCTCCCTCCGCTCCTCTCCGTCTCACTATAGAAAGGGAAGGAAACCATTATCAGTCGCCATCAGCTGTTCTCACCGGCATCTCCAGCACCGCCCCGTTGAGCCCACTGCACCACTCCTCCCCTGCAGCCGCGCCCAGGACCACACCTCCGCCACAATGTTGTTTTCAAAATGCAAGTAATACCAGAAAACGTTTAATTTGTTTTATATCAAACATGATAAATATGACTTAGCCAACCCTTGTGGGTAGTGCAAAAGTCCAAAAATCCCCTGACGTTTCTCTAGGGTAGCATATATAAATAGCACTTTGAAGCTTCACTCTGAAGTGATCCACTAAGTGACATTTCCACAGTGCAATGATGCTAAAACTTTGACACAGGAAAGAGACATCAACAGTAATGTAGCCCACTGAGGTGATAAAACAACTAGCACCATCAGCATATAACATGTGACAAGCTCTAAAAGATTAAGCCAGCATGGGAGCTGCAAAGCTGCAATTCCTCTTATGGCCTCATTAAATACCTGAGTAGCCATTTTCATGTCTCATATACAGTCCACAGTCAGGTCATTGCACTCCTAGAGGCTCTGCTGAGACTGAATATTTTTTCAGGACTCATGAAATGTGGAAAAATTACACTCTTCGTAAATGCAGCCTGTTTTAAAAAAAATAAAATGAAATTCAAACTGTAAAGCACATTATCTGCCACATTTTCCCAATTTTCTAATGTAATTATCTCAGCTTAAAGGTGTTAGCTAAAAAAAAATACTCCTGTAAAGAAACAAACATCTTAATTGCCATCAACAGTCAGTGGGTAAAAATCCTGACTCTGACAGCAATGCTTTACATCACTGTGACGCTACAAGTCCTGTTGCCAGTGATTCATTAGGAAAATGGACATTCCCCCTTTCTCCCCATTTGTAATGGCGCTCATCACATCAATTTCACTATAATGTTGTTTTAGGCAAAGTGTTGTGCTAATAGGCTCATGTACAGTACATTCAGTTCTCTTAGTGGTCCATTAAAGGAGCCACACACCCATTATCCCTCCTCCTAAAAGCCTTGAGACTCCCTGTTACATAACATTGCAGTTAAACCAATCTAGAAGCATCAGGCGGTCGCAGACGTTTCTCTGTCAGTCATGTGTCACTGCTCAATCTGACTGATTTATCAACATATTCAGTTCAATATATAATCAACATGTACAGTTAAGGTACTATTGTGACAATGCCATCAATGCATTAATGGTTAACGACATCAATTCACTCTGTAAACTGAGCCTGGCTGAATGAGAGAGAAGATCTAACTGTGTTTATTTCTAATCCTTTACTTTTATGTCTCCATGTTTAAGTGTATGTGTGTGTGTCTGTGTGTCACTATGCATGTGTCCTGCTCTGAGGCACAATTGTGCTACTACCACATACGGTGCCAGTCATTTCCCAGTCACATGACTTGCCAAGTCAGGATACAGTTGCTAAGCAACACCCCCACCCTCCCTTTTTGTCCATCAAACAATGATTGCGTGGGCAAGTGGGGGGTTGAGCGGGGGGGAGTGAGCGGAGTTTATTTATAGAAGCCACGCAAAAGAGGGGGAATTACGTGTCGTGTCTAAAATTAAACTTGCCATTTCCCCTTCTCTCCCTCGCTCTCTCTTCTATCTACATTTCACTCACTCACTCTTCTTGGCTGATTCATTCATAGATGCAGTAAGGAGAAGGGTGTAAGATAAGATGACAAGGATGTATGACAATTGTGGGAGTGAGAATTCAGAAGAACTGGTTGTAAAATACGATTCGGTCAATACAGATAAATCACTTTAGATAACAGCAATCATCTAAAAACAAAAGCACCTCTTTACATTTACATAAAATATGTAAATATTTGCATGTTAAAGTGCTTCTCATTAACATACTAGTCATGCTGTAATCCTCCAACTGTAAATCACACAGCGACACAGATTTCCTGCCTGCCAACAAAGCTTCTAAAACACAAACCCTAAAACACTAAATCATAGATTTTCCCATTAACGTTCCTGTCATAGTGAGTTAAATCACCCTGCAGCTTCCACATCCCACGAGTCCTGCGCAGGGGAACCATTTTAGACGGTGCTGTTTGGGAGCTGGTGTTAAAATGGAGTGCCCATCAGAGTGTAGCCACAGCTGCATGTGTAATGGATGGATGGGATCTGCAAGATGACAGGATGACAGGGTAGTAGGTGGAGTAAAAGATGTGAGGAGACAGCAGAAGAGAGTAACTAATAGATGTGTAAAAAAAAACAAAAAAAACAGGATGGAAACAGATACACAGAAAAAGATTGACTGAAAGATGACAGCAAGAAAACACGAGGGCCAAAAGTGCACATAACATAGTTCAGATAATTGTGCTTCTTCCTCATTAAATAATATAAATGTGAGATACTTTTTAAAATTACACAAAATAAAGGTTATGGCT
>NW_005187643.1:226722-229892 GCF_000239375.1 Pundamilia nyererei | reverse complement strand
CACATAACATAGTTCAGATAATTGTGCTTCTTCCTCATTAAATAATATAAATGTGAGATACTTTTTAAAATTACACAAAATAAAGGTTATGGCTAATAAGTGTATATTGTAAAGTAAAGACCCTGCAATAATAGTGAAAAAAAGTCCTAGCAATCAGATGACCTATTACTAAATCCTTGGTGACTGTGGGAAGGAAAAACTCCCTAACAAAAAGAATCCTCTGGCAGAACCAACCTCAGGGAGGGGCAGATCTACTGCGACCAGATGGGGGTGAGAGGAGGGAGATAAGCATAACAGAAGAGAGCCAGAGATGAATAATAACTTATTATTTAATGCAGAGTGATGTGTAAACACACATAGAGTGAAAAGAGTTGAGTGAAGATGAAACACTCAATGCATCATGGGAAGCCCCCGGCACTCAAGGCCTACTCCGGTGTAACTAAGGAAGAGTTCAGGGTCACCTGATCCATAAATGTTTTCAAAAAGAGAGATTTTAAGCCTAATCTTAAAAGTAGAGAACTTGTCTGTCTCATGAATTCAACCTTGAGTTATCAGTCTGATAAATGCACTGTAGATGAAAGATTTAGCGTCTGGATCTTAAAACTGAAGCCAATGCAAAGATTAAAAGATAAAAGTAAATAAGTGTATGGTCATTAAATACGACATGTTTGTTTTGTATATTAAAATCCTCATTAGTGTCCAGAAACCTGATAAAGCTTTATGTCAGGCCTGCCTTTTGAATGACAATCTCTTATGATGTTGACAAGCAGGATTTTGCAAACCACTGGGTGATGTCCATCATTTATGTACAGTCTATGGTCAGAATGAGTGGCAAAAATTCTCAAGTCAAGGCTTCAAAACAGGACTTAAGAAACCATAGGTGACGTCCAGGTGTTTACATCCATCTTTTATGTACGGGTTATATATACAACAGAAAAAGGCATGTTGTTACATGTTGCTGTGTGCTGTCTGATACGATCTTTCTAGACTCCTTATGTCACTTAAGCTGGGATGAAGTTCCTCCCAAATTATGTGACTTCTGGATTTCTGATTTTGAACCTAGCAGTTTTTTGAGTTTGTGCCAGTGTGAAAATGTTTGAACAAAATGAGCAATGGAGAGTTGTAACAGTTAGTGAGTTTAGAGGAGCTACAGCCCGCATGTTTGAAACAAATTGATTGAAATGTGAATAAGTTCTGATACGGCCCCTTAATGAGGACTGAAGGTTGTTGTTTTTCTTTGCAGGTTTGTGGTGACAAATGTTTGTCGTGACTGTAGTTTCACAGCTGGGCTCATTCTAGGCTGATTCGTGAAGCTTTTCACTGAGTCACTGCACTCGTTTGTACTTTGAAAATGTACTTTAAAGCCAAAATAGCAGTCGGTTTCAAAAGCAACAGCATCACAGCTTGTTTTTCCTGTGGTCTGTCTTGCGGTCTCTCATCTGTCTTTTTGTCACCCTCATTAAGACTCTAAAAATGAGCTGTACATGCATATGTATGGAGTAACACCTGTACAGTTTGATGCAGTCCAACATTTCAGCATGCAAAAAAACACCAACAAATAGTTGGTGTAGAAAATAACTAACGATGGCTGATTTCCATTAATTGTCCTTCAAATTCGAGCGTGCAGAAAAGGGCTCACATACTGTCTGCTGTGAGAGAGTGCTCATATGCCATCAATAATTTGAGATGCTGTTACACCGTGATGCATTTAACTTTAAGTTATTATTGTGTCCACTGGCGGCTTTTTTTGTTTTTGTTTCCCCAAACATGTCACACAAGACAAATGCGAAGACATTTCAGGGCTCGTCCCAGAGCTGCTTCTCCTCATTACTTTGGAGGAAAGGCCAGTGAGTGAGAGGCGTTGGTGTTTATCAGCCTGCACAGGAAGAGTGCAGACTGACAGGTGGATGCAATCTTTGAAGAGATGATTTATTCAAGATGTGGTTTTGCACTTGATTCTTCTGGCACGTGCCCACTGGAAGATAGCGAAGCATTTTCAGCAGCCGGCCCAAAAATACTTCATTATTAACCCTTCCCTAACTCCCTAACCCTAAATCTGCTAGTTTCTTTTCAAAAGCATTGAACTCAGTACCCTCTGATATTCAATAATACATAGCATGCTGTCGTCAGGTGATAAACAACTACTGCAGGACCAAACGTACGTTTTTAATGCTCTCAGAGGAATACATTACTCATGCCATTGCATGTGTTACACTAATATTGCTGAGCTTCAGTGCATAGAAATTCTGTCCTTTAAATGGCTTGACTTTCATATTCACTGAACACATTTATACACAAACATCTTTAAATCCATCGGCCTAAACAAAAGCTGTTATTTTCGATTTCTTATTATCTGTACCTGACAGTTGGTCATGATTCAAAATGTAGCCTATGCCTTTCACGGTCAAGAGGGTTTTCTCAACACACTGATGGAAAACCTTTATTTTTCAGGGCAGCAAAAGTAAAATCTTGTTTTATGTGATGTTGTAAAATATCAAATGGCAGCACTCTATAGAAAAATGCTCATAAACCTCTTATGTAACACACAGTGGGCTATAACTAGCTTAATGTCTGCCACTCTCTCCGATCCCCAAGTGGCCTTGCAGACATAAATTGACCAAATTTATCTCAAGGTCTTATCAAATCTCCTGCTCCATGCACCACTGGAGCCATAACATGATAAATGACCAGTGATTTCCTCTGCAAGGTCATCCTGACACCTCTGAATATCCGTGTGTGGGTGTCGATGTCAGTATGTGTGATTCCCAGGGAGACAGAGATGGCATTTGTTTTAGAGGTGTAATGAAAGAGCAGCATCATAGAAGATGAGGAGAAACAGAAGAGATTTATGTACTGTAGTAGTAAAAAAAAAAAGGAAAAAAATGAAACCCAGAGAAACCAAACACAAGTAAATCTGTTTATAATTCAATTATGAGGGAGGACTTTTTATCTCCTTGTGGTAAAAACCGCAAGACTTTTACAGTGGATCCCTTTCGAGAGCTCAGCTGTGACTGACAGTATGTTACTTCTCTGCAAAAGTGCAGTTGCAAAAGCTACAGTCCATATGATACAAGGCTAATAATACAGGGAGTGCAGAATTATTAGGCAAGTTGTATTTTTGAGGAATAATTTTATTATTGAACAACAACCATGTTCTCAATGAACCCAAA
>NW_005187643.1:221858-225381 GCF_000239375.1 Pundamilia nyererei | reverse complement strand
TAGTAGGCTTTCGAGCCTATACAGCTTGGAGTAAGACAACATGCATGAAGAGGTTGATGTGGACAAAATACTCATTTGCCTAATAATTCTGCACTCCCTGTACTAGTGTAGTTTATAGGCCACATGCCAAGAGGACTGGACTAGTAAAATTGTTACATAAAACAACATCATTTTCTTTTAATGTAAAATTACAAGTTTATGTCACATCTTAACTTTTCTGCATGCATAGTGTAGACGAACACAAAGTCCTTGATGATAAAATACCTTCTGGTCCTTTCCAAAGCCTGATGGTTCAGACGTTCAAGGTACTAGTTCAGTTATTTGCTTGAATTTACCATTTCTTCCCTTTTATTTTTTATCTTTTTACCACTTCTGTTATTATTAAAAATACACTAGTACTTATTCCTGAAAAATCTATTTTTCACATCCTTGCTCCCAGTGGACACCTAGAGCCAACGCACATATTTCTTGTCTAAAATTGTAGCTGCATATTAAACATTTACACTTTCTTGAATAATAGCTGCAACACATACAATAAGTCACCTTTTGTGTAATATTTCTAAAGTGAGAATAATCTGTTTTCACACCACGTGACATCAGACGTCTCATCTCTTATTCATGATCCGTGTTATGGCTCTGCTGAGAAACAATCTTTCACTCCTTATTGGATTTCTAACGAAGCAGGCATGCAACACATTAAAATTCAAGCATCACTTGCTGAGCTGAGAACAAAGCTTAATTAGTCAATGTGAATTGTTGCCGCACCTGCAAAGAACATTCATCCAAAAGAAAATAAGCAATGCAAGGATAAGTGGAAAATTGCTCCCTGATTGTGATAAACTCTGTGACACTGGATGATTTCAATAGTTGAGCTGAGTGTGGCGTTGTGGTGCATGTTGCATCGTGAGTCATTCTCCCTGCTGCCTCTCTCGCCCTTCCTCACCTCCATCCCTCCATCCCTCCATCCGTCCTGTCCTCCCTCCCCCACGCTGGGAATTATGCAACACTCTGCAGGGCTGACAGGAGAGAGGATTGAAGGGAGCACTGTGCGTATATGTGAGTGTGATAGAGTGACGTCGGAGAGGGATGGAGAAAGAGAGTATATATGAGGGAAAATGAAAGAATAACAATAAGCGACTCATCCTCATTTATAAACCTTCGTCTCGATCTTTCTCTTTCATTCATTCACATCTGCTCTCACACATCTTCCATTCCTTCGTTCCGCTTCTTATCAAGGTCGTTGACAAGGACAGTCTAACCACATTTTCTGGCTTGTGATTGGTTTTTGCAGCAGAGCGGGGCCTTAAAGAGACAGCAGCATAGTGGGGCTTTTCACCTCGACAGCAGCCATCTTTACCACAGTAAAGGCACCAGCTGGGGGAGGCGTGACTGCATTTGACCGCTCCTGCCTCACAGTCACGGATTTTCCCAAAATGCTCTTTTTCCTCCTCCTGAAATATTAATTATGAACAGTTAAAATAGCTTTTAGAGCAGACAGTTAACTTTTATTGCACCTCCAAACAATTAAGGTCAGAGTAATTTCCTGCCCTTCAGTAGTTATTGATTGTTTTAGACTCACTGCGTATTTATAGTTACAACACATTAACATATAACTCTGCAGCCACACACTGTCTGAAACCAGGAAGACTCTGGTGTCTAAACCGTGTGGGCTGACAAGTTCCATGTTTGAATGCAGAGCAGCTGAAAAAGTGAATTTAAAATTGTATCAGATATTCTTCATATGAATGTTTATTTATTTCTCGCACCATGTCAGTGTCTGTGTTAATACTAAAGGAGGGGGAAACATGGAACAGCTGTGATAGATTGCAGACTTTGCTTTCAGCACACAACACCTGACATAGCGAGGTTGAAATTATACCTGCCAGCTTTTTTGGAGACTAATGGTTGTCTCATTCTTCAGACCAAAGAGTGACAAGAACATTACAAAATCTATTCGGAGAAGCACAAAAAGGCTCTTTTTGACCTGAGAAGAATCGTGAATACTCACTAAAGAAAGTTATGAATCCACTGCCAACAGTCAGCAAATACTCATGACGTAGTTTCTTGTAAAGCATGAAAAGTAGGATGTACATGTAGTAACTCATTATTCGGTCCTATATTGCTTAAGTGTCTGTGTAGCTTGGTTTATGATTATAAAAATGGCTTCAAGATGTACCTATGGTTCTAGTTCCATAATGCCTTAATACTTTACTTAGTTTTTCCACTGTACATGTTTTTGAGGCATTTGCATATGACAGGAAGTTAGGTTACACAGATAAGGAATCATATGCAACAAAGATCTCAGTCAGATTTCAACCCAGGATGTGGATTATGGTCAGCACTTTGAAATCTGTGACTTAAGCTATACGTAGCACTAAGTTTAAAATTGAGAGAAACTATATTTTATAATGGAAAGAAAATCACAAATGGCCAATAAAAAGAAAAGTCCAGATATAGAAGCTAATTTTGGGTTATCTAACTGATAATATTTTTTTTTAAATGTACATTAAGTACTTTATAGCCTTTAATGACTACAAAAGCAATGCATCAGTAGCAAGGAGGAAGACTTGTTTCAGAGAGTCAGCAGGCAGGTGTTCAGGACAGGTAAGCTGGCTGGTACACCAGCAAGTGATTCCTGAGAGCAGGAAAAGAGGCCAGGTAAGTGCAAATGCTAAAGAATCAAAATCACAAATGATCCTCTATGTATGTTTTTTTAAATCGCCAAGTGTCTACCAATCATAGTGGCATATGATTTGGCAATAGTGCTTTATCTAAGGTTAGAAGTCATTGGATCAGACAGAGATCTGTGTTCAATCTCGGAACATCGGGTAGTGAAGAATACATTGTTAACCCTCATGACCATGTTTTGTTCAGAAAGTTGCTCTAAACTACCTTGTACACTGATGTAGAACAAATAGATATTTAAAATCTTTAGTTATTAGGTCACTTGACTGATGATCATGTGAATATTAACATGTCCATGTTATTTTACGTCTTTGGTTTTGTTTCTTACATTTATGCAAAAGTATTTGTGATTATTGTTTAAAGACTGTAAGTTGTGTGAGTAGGTTTTGTGGGTCAGCTGAAAATAAACTGCCCTTCTGTGGGATTGATAAAGTTATCTGAATCTGAATAGATGGAACACTTCACCTGGGCTTTAAACTGTAATAGATAGATAGATATGCCCAGGCAGAAATCAGCAGAACTCAAACACAAAGGGCATACTTATACAAATAGAGAGGAGGGACAGGAAACAAGGAAGAAAAGATAGAGGAAAGAGGAGACCATAACAACCAGCACTTCCTTTATGCATTTGCCATTTGTCTTTACAAGAAAAAGCATTCCTGTTGTAAATCCAGATCGTTGCAGTATCTTCCCCAGTGTTTCTATAATAAGATCAGAAAACTGACTGGAGCAGAAAGTGCACTAAGCGTAGGTGGGGGAGAAGGATGCTTAGCCAGTGGTGCTCACACACGGATATACACGTCCACACATACAAAACCACAAACAAGAACTTCCATAT
>NW_005187643.1:215625-221685 GCF_000239375.1 Pundamilia nyererei | reverse complement strand
AGACTTCAGAAAATGGTCAAAATTACATCTTGCTGTATAATGTCCAACTGATAAATATTATGTATACATTCTAAGCTCTAACACCTTTAAAAAGTTATCCAACTCTAAAAAGAATATTGTCCTTGAGAGCTCGTCTCCTTCATACAGTGTATGTGTCACTGGTATTGGAGAAGAAATGGGCTGGTGACTCTGCTGATAATGTGACCTCTGGAGAGATAAATGAAACTACCATATCACTCCAAAGGGGCCCATGATGGGAAATGATGGAGACAGAAAGGCAGATAGAGGGTATTTATATCTCTAATTGTTCAGACAAAGTCAGTCAGCTGCTACTGTCGTTGTTCTGAAACAACAGGATGACAGGAGAAGGCAAAGAGAGGCAGAGGGAGGTTGCAAGTCGTGGGAAGACAGTGAAGAGCGAGATCAAACAGCTGGAGGCAGATTAGGTGCAACAGAGGAAAAGAAGAAAGGCAGAAAGGAATTGAAGTGGAGAGAAAGAGGCCAATTAATTAGAACGCATAGTCATAGTTGCTGTAAATGTCTCTGGGTTATGTGCTCATAAATTATCATACATATTGACTGTTCATTCTCAAACAACCTCCACGATCCTCTTCCACCGAGTTGTCTATTTAGATAGAGACTTACAAAATAGTTCCTTGAGGCAGATGTGTGATGAGCGCTGTCCAGAGTGCTGAACCTTGAGCTGGGCAGGATATTTGCCATTATATACCACAGTGACTGACATCAGTAACCTTTATGGCATTTAGATACAGTGTTTGGAAGATACTACATCTATTTTCTAATATATGTTTCAAATCCTCTTTTCTCTGGTTCCAGCTGAATGACTCACTCATGTCTGTTTCCAGGTATGCATATTGTTGTATAGCTGCTTATAAGAGTTTCTCGCTACCTTCGGGTGTTTTCTATCATTTCAAAAAATGCCCATCATGAGGATGAGATTTTGTCCACTTTAATTTCCCTTTTTTTTTTACCTTAATTTTATAACACTCACCATCCACTTCAGACTTAAGGGGCCCAGAAGAGCCCCTTGTTCTAAGTTTCAGGACATTACACAACACATCCTGCAATTACCTGTATCTCTTGGACTGTGCCATCATTACAGCTGAACCATGCTGTAAACACCTGTCATCTTAGTATGGCTGTGTGTCCACTCATTTGCCTCTCAGAAGTGTGTACTCGGGTGCATTTTTCTCTGTATGTTTCTGTTTATATCTGCAGGGTATGTCTGTGTTTAGTGAGGCAGTGATAATGTTCATCAGAGCAAGCGTGGCATCCTGCCCATTTCCAGGTACTGACTCACACACGTGGATACATTTACACACACATACACTAGAGAGAAACATATCAATACTTTGGTATTGGGGTTTTTTTTATTCTCTACTGTATGCAATAACATGTTTTTTCTTTTATTTATGAATTTAAATGGGAATTTTTTTATATGTAAAAGGAATTGTAAGGTACTATGGATAAAGACACACCCACGATGCACAGTATGTATATTTATTATATGTATCTAATTATGTACTTTGATAATTAGAGCTTGTGAATATTGTTTATATCCCTTTTATTTTGTTCTGTATTTTGTTTGAAATGCTCGATAAAGAGGTTTGGTTTTCCTTTAATTACTATTTCAATAATAAGCTAAAATTGGTGAGAGGTGATGCAGCACCAGTTTTAGTAAGGGAATAAGCAGGACAGATACTGTGGCATTTACAGAGTCTCTGAGCTAAAGGTTAAAGCTGCTGACCTGAATCCTCAGAGAAGCTGGGAATGTCTTGGCAAAGGAAATGAGAGAGTAACAACCTCCACTGAATGAATGAATAGCACAGAGTTCCCCTGAGCAAGGCACTTAACCCTGCAGCTGTTCACAGAGTGGCTTCAAGGACTTCTTTTCAGAAGCCCCCAGATGTGAAAGCTCTTAAGTGAATATAAAAATATAGTTTGTAAATAGTAAATGCTGTTAATATATAACAGATTCTATTAATAGCAGCTTTGATCAGTGAACCATTCTAGTCCAAACTGAAATTTTCCAGCTGCAAACGGATGAATTGGCTCGGCAATTAGTAGCCTATAAATAGTCATGATTCCCAGAGGATTGATCCTAGTGTATTTAATGATCCCTTGATTTTTCCATCTTGCCTCACCAGGTCAGGATAAGTCACATTACATGTACAGCCCAAAGACACTACTCACATTTTCAAAGATCAGAATTTTCACTTTTTTCCTCAAGAGATTCATGATTTTACTATTGAGTTTTTTGCACCTCGTTTCTACCTGTTTTATGATATTTCTCAGTCTCTGGAAAATGATTTTGGTTCAAGAAATGATTTTGGTTCTTCTTGTATGTGGAAAAGCAGCTGTGACTAAAAGGCATTCCCAACTTATCTAGTATGTTATCTACACAAAACGATACAAAATTAGAACTTTCTCATTTCTTTCACAAGCAAAGCAAAGCGAAGGTTCGGGTAAAGAAATTGTTCTAGGTCCTTCAGCTGTGTGTGTGTGTGTGTGTGTGTGTGTGTGTGTGTGTGTGTGTGTGTGTGTGTGTGTGTGTGACAGCAGTTGTCTCCTGCTGTCATCCGCTTTGTGATTATGAGAGAAAACTAGCTCCCATTTGTCTGCAGTAATAACAGTGACAAAGCTTTTTTTTTCACCACAGGATCTGCATTTTACACCTATTTGCTTAGTTTGTTCTTTTACAGATAATTAAAAAACAAAAACAAATTACAGGGGGTTTTTTTTTACCATACACTTGTTTTCCACTGCATCTGCTTTCATCTCTGTCCTTTCCTTCATCTCATCCAATTTCCCTGATTTTGTTTTGCATCAGCTAGATGATTAGGAAGCCACTGTACCTGGCAGTTGTTGCTATGGTTACCAGGTCTCTGAAATGTTTTTCTTCTGTTCTTTTCGCTCTGCCTGGCATCTCAGCTTTTCTCTTAGACCTTAAAATACACTCTTTGTTGTCTAACCTTTATGAAACGATGCAGTGAGCATTTCAGATGCTCTTTTTCTCTGGTTATTTTCAGCTGCATGCTGCTTAAACTCTGCTGTGCACCTGGGAGTTGCACAGAATATCCAGACTGTACGAAAGAAATAAAGACAGAAAGAAAGAAGAAGAAAGAGGGAGATGGGTAATGGTCAGTTAAAAGAATTGATCTTTTGTCTTGTGGAGAAGAAAAATTTATGACTTTGCAGTGGGTCATTTCAATAACAAAGCCTTGTGGTCAAAGAAACCATCCATTACTTCCAACTCTAATGGAAAAACTGGTGAGACCAGGTTTTCCTCAAGCAGAAATAACCCTTTTGGAAATTTAAAGTATAAATGAAGAGATAAATCTGTTATGGAAATGTTCTAGATCAATAAAAAGAAAGATGAGCACACGTTACTGCAGGAGTGCTCATTCCATTCTGAAGTTTATCCTTCCACCGGGAGCTTTCTTTATGCGTTGCTCCATATTTTTTTGTCATTTTATGTATAGCACTTTGGTCAGTGCTAGCTGTTTTTTAAAGTGCATTATAAATAAAGTTGGCTTGGTGTAGATAAGGGATCACACTGAACAGCCAGGCTGACTTGAGGCTTTTGGCAGAGGCAGAACAAAAGGCGCCAAACATAAGACAGTGAGGTTACTGTGCACCAAAATGATTCCTTTGAGCCTCATAGCAAAAAGTCCCCAAATAGAAGTGCCAACTCAAAAAAACCCTCCAACACCACTGATGTCTCCACACAGTTGAGTTGTTTTCTGAATGGGTTGGTCTGTCGTGCTTAGAAAGAGTTCAGATTGTAAAAAAAAGTGAACAACTAGTTTAAAACAAGAGCCAAGTTGATGCTTTGTAATGCAATAATATGTTGTTCACTTCAGCTGATATAAAAAACCTGTAATATGAAGTCAGAAAAGACCTGAAATCTGAGCCCAAAATTCTGTTTGGCTGTTTGCCAAATTAATCTCCAAAATCTGGAACTGTTGTGTTCGTCCACAGCAGTAATTTCATTTGGAGAAACAAATTTGCAAGTGAAATAAGTGATTGATTGCCCTTTCTGACTTGGGTATTAGCAGTTGCCTCAAGCAGAGGAGTTCAAGTACCCCGGAGTGTTAGCACCACTGTGGATTCTCCTAATTGATCTGTTCCCATCCTCATCTGTAGCTGGTAGCTGTGGATAGTTACTGCAAAAAGAAGACTGGAGATACAAGAAACAGAAATTGGCATCCTCTGACGGGGGCCTTTCCTCGCCCTTAAATATAGGTTGGAAGAGCTCAAGCATTGGGAAGGACCTCAAATTAAAGCAGCTGTTATTTGTTTATTTGCAGCTGCATAGATTGGCACAGCTCAGTCTATGAATATATTTACATACTTCATCCCATATGCCAGACACAAATTATTAAGTACTATGGCTGCTGCATAGTCTAAGCCAGGGGTTTTCAGAGTTTAAGGGACCAAATGCCAATTTAAATTGCCAGCAGATGATTGATGCCTTCACAAGAAACATGTACACATCACACCCTGTTAGTCAGTGTTTGTAATGTGTCTTCTTGTAGGACAATGGTTATTTTTCTGATGGTTTTTGCCTTTCTTATACATTATGAGGGGCTTTTACAGTCCTGCTGTATTTTTTCTGTATTAGCAAGATTTAACTTGTTATTATGAGAAGAACTAAAAAGAAATGCTTCCTTGGTCTTGTTATGTAAAGCTAAAATATCATATGCCATGAACTGTGGCTAAAATAAATGTACAGTTGTTATTTTTTTTACTTGTTGTTTAAAGGTTGTTACAGCGTGCTTGCACTGAGAACTTTATCTTTACCCGCTCCCGCTGTCACGAATTACTGATGACAAAGCAGGGTACAAACCAGGCCACACTTGACCTATGATAGAGGAGCGTATTGATCCCATCTGGCATTGCATTGTAATGCACAGAGCCCGCAGACATAGATTTACATAGCAACGCATACATGCCCATGCAGTGACATTCACACACATACGCACGCAGATGCATAATCACGTTTATACATGTGTTATGCAACATATGTTTTTCCTTTCATTCGATTGCTTACTGTGTGCGATTGCATCGCCTCAGCCAGGATGTGCACATGCGTGTTTGTGCATATAGCAGCTGCACAGTATTCATAGCCTCTTGCTCCAAGGTTCTAAAAACAGTGATATAATTTTCTAATCTGCCACAGCAGGTGGTGCATACAGAAATAAAGCATGTACTCTGCCCA
Source organism: Pundamilia nyererei (assembly GCF_000239375.1). Classification (NCBI taxonomy): domain Eukaryota; kingdom Metazoa; phylum Chordata; class Actinopteri; order Cichliformes; family Cichlidae; genus Pundamilia; species Pundamilia nyererei. The sequence continues at coordinate 216,443 of NW_005187643.1, read as the reverse complement.
CCATTGATAACATGTTGTTTCCTTGTGGAGTCTGTTTTCATAATGTGCTGCTTACACTGTGTACCATGATTCTCGTCTTCTCTTTGCTTTCTCCATTTTTCTTATTTTTCTTCCACGCTTCTATGAATTGTGGTTTTGTTATTGTTGTTCTTACAACAATATCATGTTTTGTGCAGCGCACTGCTGCTCACATCTGCTTCATTATGATGCAGGCTAGATTCTGCGTTTGGAGAATACTCTGTATGTGTCTGGCCTTTCCCCTGACGATACTGATGATGCAGATGTTCACTTTGTCCATGACGGATCCGTCTTTTTCACAACAGCAGAACAGCTGCACGCTGAACAGCTGATGCCAGCCAGCAACAAAACAAAACAAAATTTTTAAAAAGGTTTTCTATGCCACAGGTGATTAAAATGATATCTTTATGACTAAATTGATGCAATATAATTATGATTGGTATTATACGATTTTTTTTGTTTTCCTAGTACAGTACAGACAACATTAGTGGGCTTGTTTGGGTGTCGGGACGGAGGTGTGATGGGAGGGTTTGGTGAAAGGTATGCATGTGTTTGTATTTTTGTTTATTTTCTGCTTTTAATGTGTACAAAACTTTGCGTTGCATTAATTGTATAAAAGGAATAAGTGTAAAGTATTGATTGATTGACTGGCTTTTCGTGAGTCTTGTCTGTGAAAAGCACTTATAAATATAAGTGGTGTGAATGAATATTCGGCCCCCTTCTTGAAGGGGTCATATTTATCACGCTTACATTTTCCTTGTCAAGCTAATTTTAATATTAGACAAAGATAACCTGAGTAA
>NW_005187643.1:197810-215201 GCF_000239375.1 Pundamilia nyererei | reverse complement strand
GGTGAGATCTAAACCCTGCAGGACACCGGCCCTCGAGGCCTGGAGTTGCCCATCCCTGCACTATCACCACCATGTTTAATTGCTGGTAGGATTTTCTTTTTATAAAATGTTGTGTTTGATTTACTGCAGATGTAACGGGACACAAACCTTCCAAAAAGTTCAAATTTTGTCTCATCAGTCCACAGAACATTTTTCCAAAAAGTCTTTGGGCCTTTGGGCTCACCAAGATGTTTTTGGTACATTTGCGACATGGTTTTCTGCTCTTTTTGGTCAGCTGTGTTTTTCTCCTCTGAACTCTCCCATGAGTGCCAGTTTTGCCCATGAATAATGACTTTAACTGAGACAGGTGACGCCTGTAGTTCTTTAGATGTTGTTCTGAGTGTTGTTGTTTTTTTGTGACCTCTTGGATTTTGATGTGATCTTGGAGTAATTTTAGTAGTCTGGCCATTCCTTAAAGGCTCACCACTCTTCCAAGTTTTATTCATTTTAGACGGATCCTACATTGAAGTGAAGTAGGCTATACTTCACTTTTCAGACAAGTTTTTTCTTAATTGATTTTTCATTTCAGCTTACTGGCAGGGTGTGAGTAGTTAAACTGAAGTCAGTTTTCCAAAACAATGTGGTTAATCACAATTAGTTCATGATTTAACGTTTTTACATAGGACATTGGGACAGCTGTTTTCCATTAAAAAATGAAATCATTGTTTAAAAACTACATATTGCATTTACTCCACTTATCTTTGTCTAATATCAAAATGATACTGATGATCTTGATGATCTGAAAAATGTGATAAATGTGCAAAAGGAAAAAGAAAATCAGGAAATATTGTTTCAGGGCACTGTAAATGTAGCAGAAATTTTAAATAATACAGCGAAAATAAAGAAGATAAGTGTTTGTATTTTTACCATATTACTGCAAATTAAGACAAAATGTTATTCCAATATCAAATTAGGTCAAATTTACCTAACATTTTTTTTATTCCAGACATTCCAATAACAGTATTCAGAACAAACTGAAATGATTTCACATTTATTTGTTTGTTTGTCTTATATCACTCATCCAACTTGTCTATTGTATTTTACATAGATTATTTGAAAATATGTTTTCCTCTATTTTACTTATAATTGTGCGGAATGTCTGGTGACAAGTACAGATACTTTTTCAATCACAGTCTGAACTCAGCCCCACTTTGCTTAGGACCTATCTGTTCATTCGCGGAGTGATAACTGGGGGACCCTGGGTGCCACGGCAGCCTGCTCACAGCCGCGGAGGGAGACGGCATCCGAAGAAGAAGCCTGCCGCCCGGCTCTTCTTTCCCCCGGCATCAGTTGAGCCTCGCAGGAACACGGCTGGTGAAGTATCACCAGCGGCTGCGTTTAATTTAACATTTTACTCAGCATAACACATCTTTTTGATGTTCATCTGAACGGGATGAAGATTTGATTAAGTGTTTTATGAGCCGTCGCTTTGTCAGGGTAACCTTAGTCCCGTTCCTCATAAGAAATTATATTTTAGGGTATTATGATAGCTACTTAATTGATTTTTTTGTCGTTTGAGCAATAGCTAACGTAATCAGCCGAAGGGGCATTTTTTCTTCTGTCCTCTGCCCTGTCTCCTCGCCTTATAGAGCCAGTTTTTCTGGTTGAATCGAGCCTAAAAAAGGAACTCGTCTGAGGAGAGCCGACTGAAAGCGCCAAAATGGGGGTAAGAGACGAATTTCTTGCGTCTTTCTTAGCTAACATGCTATAAATTATATATATATGTCGGCTAAAGTGTGAGTTAGTAATGTTAACGGTCTGTGGCCATCGACGTAAGGGTTAACTGTACATGGAGGCACATGCATGATGTTACAATGACATTGAACGTGCTGGGATATGTATGACTTGCCTAATCAAGTGGTTAAGAGTTATTTTGGCTGTGCTACGTTAATTTTTCAGTCTCCCAAATGGATGCGATCGCCCATTATGTGCTTGTCACTGACGCCATTTACCACACCAAATCAGCGCACTTGTAATTAACGGGTAATGGAGGTGATTCCTGTTGCCTGCACACCAGGTCTTCTTTTTCCTTCGGATCATGCGCCAGATTTGTGAGTCAGTCCGCCGCATCCAGACTCCCGACGGAGCCGGTGCAGGGTGGAAAGCCGCCACAGTAACGTTGGCCATTTAGTGTTTGAGTTCAAGTAGCATATGTGCAGCTCGCAACCATACGACAAGCCCCTTAGTGTTGCTGCTTGACCTGCGAAATCTGATTCATTTTCCCCAGTGGGTGAAATGTGCTGTCACGCCTTCATGTTTAATCATTCAGCAGACAAAAGGGGCGTTTAGCTCACTGACCCTGCACTGCAAACGCACTGAGATTAATCCCGATTTTTAAAGATGTCATAGGAGCTTTCTCCCAGAATGGTGCTGTAATGCTTTCAGTAATCTAACGATGACCCCAAGCAGGCCCGGTGTAGAAATAAGTATCTTCTCTCTCTGGTTTTAGCAAGAATTGGTGATGAAGTGACAGAAAAATGTGCTGCTTCATGCTCCGGTTCCAAAAAACGGGATTACACGGACCGCACATCTGGCGTTGGACCTGCTGCAGACCATTGAGGAAATTCACAAATCCAAAATGCACAATTATTCAGACAGCGTAACGACACGGATACGCCCGGTCCGAAATGAAATCTTTTGTGAATAATACGCGTGTGAAACGCGGAATTACGCGTGGGATACGTGTAACCTTTTGCCGGTAAACCCGCAGTCCGGACTGCGGAATATCATCTCATCCCTCCAAGTCTGACTGCGGTAACTCTCAGCTGTCGCAAATGTGCGTCTCCTCAGTTATTATTAAAAGAAAAAGAGCGATCACGATGTCCTGAATTCATTTGATAATTTGAAAGCCATAATGTTAAACGTCCAGATGCACAGAGAGGGTGGTGTCTGGGACTCTGAACCATAAAGGCTACGACCCCCCCCCCCCCCCCTTAAATTTCCCCACCCGCCATTTGCTGCGTTTTCATTCAAACATTACATAATGCCACGATGCGTCGTGCTGCTGTCATTGAGGATACGGGCTCGGTGGATGTGGAGGCATCTTAGGTCTGGGTACCAAATGGGCACGGAGGCAAATGCGTCAAAATGGTTCCTCAGCAGTGGTCGACCCCCACCCCCAATTTTTCACATCCCACACACAAAAATATCAACTGCTTAGAACTCAAAGGAAAATGGGCTTAAATCTACCTGTTTTACCCCATTAGACTCATAAAACGTCAGTGATCTGTCAGTTCATAATACATCCTGTTCCAGCAACAACATTTCGATGTCACAGCTTCAGTCATATATTATTACTTTGATTATAACGGGTTAATTACTATAATGACTCTGTGTCCATATTCATTAATGTAGTATTACAGCCTGTATTTTTATTACAGTTTTTTTAATCTTCCAAAGTTAGTTTCACTAAATACTGAGTTTCTCCTGCATACAAAAAATGATGCCCTAATCAAAGCCACCATATTGTAATAAAAGCAGCTTGTAAGTGCTTATAATTAAAGAATAAAACATTTTGCTTTATCAAATGGCCCGAGATGACAGGAAAAAACACTGACTTCTGTTCAGTAAGGAAACATAGAGTCTTTGCTTAAGTAATGATTTGTATTTCTTTGCATAGTCATGTACCCAAGGCTCATTTTACAACAGGAAAAACCCTATTTTGCATCTTAGTGGGGTTTTTTTTTTTTTTTTAATATATACATACATATATTGAGTTGATAAAATCTGGTTAACATGTATGTTAGAAAACTATAGCTGCTCTTCTTTAGTGCCTTTCCCTCCCTGTGCAATGTAGTCGCTTTCTCTTCTGTTCTACATCCCAGTTTGGATGGGATGAGAGTGGAGGCTGAGTTGTGGAAATACAAATGGTTGTAATGCTTTCCACTAGATTGCCGAAGGGGGAAACCATACACATCTTTGACCACTGCGTGAAAGAGAGGAGGAGGAGGAAGAGAAGCTGAGGAGGAGGGTGTGTCAGTGCATGTGGGGGGAGTGGAAATTCCCATTTTCAAGCTGTGGTTTGCCTGAAGACTGGACAGATAGATAAAGCGGATTTGAGTGAACTGCACTGTGGTGGGGGTGGGGAACACCAGAGGGAGGCTCAGTTGACAAGGCAACTACAGGGTCATTTGATCCAGACCAATCAATCGATAGAGATGGATGCTGCGATTGGATTGGTGGTGTGAAAGGATGGAGGTCAGCAGCCACAGGCTTCGCACGGAGGTCCTTGTAATTGGTAGAGTGACCAAGATACTGTGACTGACACTAGCTGATGGAGGTAGAGAGAGAGGGTGAGAAAGAGACGGCTGTGTGGTGAGTCACCTTGAGAAGGGTGAACACTGAAAAAGATGGAGGAGGCAGAAATGTAAAAAGAGCTGGTGGGATGCTGCTCCTGTGCAGCGATGACACAGAGGAGGGAACAATGATGGAGCCCCAGCAGAAAAAATGGAGAAATAAATGCTGAGATTCAGAAAGAGAAGAAAAATGTACAAGGATGAAAGCATCTGCTCATATCCCATAATGCACTTGGTGCGGAAGCTTCAGGAGAAGAGCCAATCACAGTGGAGAATGGTGTGGCTGTGTGAGTGTAAGCATGTGTGAGGCAGGCAGCTCTCATGAATAAACACGCTCTCACTGACGATGTGTAATTCATACAGACGAAGCTCTCGACACTGTCAGACCTCTTCACTGTAGTGGCTGCACTGAAGCTAACTGAGCGAGCTCATATTCTCGTACACCAGTTAATGTTAGTGTACAGTCATTCGTGGTTGAAACACTCATGTCAAAAAATAGCAGATGAAAGCATTAAGTGTTGTCTCGCTCTATAACCTATAAAAATATGTCAAACTGTTGTTTTAGTCATTGCTATCAGTCTCGTGTCTTAAACATTCATTAACATGATGACAGTCAGTCCTGAGCTCATTGTGCCAAAGTGAATTACTCAATTCAAGTCACTTATTCAGACTAAAGTGTTATTATTATTATTATTAAGGTTTTGGCCAGACTTTTCACATGGTCTGATTGTAGAAGCCAATTTGTATTGTGTCATAGATGATGATGTAAGATGGGTGGTGACACAGTGATGCAGTGTTTAGCATTCTCCCCTCACAACAAGAAGGTTCTGGGTAAGATTAAGATACTGAATTTTAAATACGTTCTCACTATTAAATTTGCGACCAAGCTAAACCAAAATAAAGCAGCTTGAGCCATTCTGATGTCCAGAGGTGTATTGGACTTTACTGTAGAACCACAAAAAAACAAAAACATCTATGGGTTTAATGGCTGCAGAGTATAGTTTTAGCTATAAACCATATACTGAGCCAAGGCTTTAAGTTGTGGGGTTAAAGGCCCGATATTAGTCACAGGTAACTTCATAATTGGGGGTTAAAAAGTGGGCTGGAATGATCTGGAACATCATTCCAGGACCTCCAGTTAATGAATGATTCAATCTTATAAGCATCTTAGTGCATATTACTATCAAATTAGTTTCATTTTCATGTGCTTGCTTAGTGACAGCATGAAAATACCTGCTCACTAATGATAAACATCCTGTGGACTTTTTACATCTTCAATACATTCTGCACAGTTTTCACAAAATACTTCTGTGACCTAAAAGTACAGCTGATGTATTTCCTCGGGAAAGAATAAAACATTAATGTGCCACTCTGATAAATGGAAAAAGACGAAAAAAGGACAGGAGAGGACAATGAGAGATTATTTTCAAAGGTAAGCATAGCCCAGCAATTGACATGTTATAAACTTGAAATTTAAGTCTGACATCAAATTTCAGACTAAAAATAAATTTTAAAGTTTTTAAATGAGATACTGTATCTATGCTTGATGTTTTGCTGATTATTTTTGGCTAAATCCACAAATAGTTGCACAGGTTACATAATCACAGACCTTACACAAAGAAAAATCTACTGGACCTCATGAAATAAATTATTTTGACTTATTTCTAAGTAATTCTCTCTCCCACGATGTGTCGCTATACCAAACCTTGGTATCCCCACATGCCAATTCCTACCTAAACGCCTGACAATAACTGTGCATTGATGATAAGTGTGATTTATTTTTTATTTTTTTTAGTTAAATATATTATCCCAGTAGCAGACGACGAATTTTATAAAATTGTGTGTAATTATTTTTTTTCTGTTCTTTAGTACAAATAGTCGGTGCTGCCACAGTTTGTTATTATATATGTAATAGCAGTTACAACATAGTCTGTTCTCATGGTCATGTTGTGTAATTGTTCCAGTCTATCTACACTTCATTTCATTAATACTTAGTTGTAGCTTCCTGTGTCTAACTAGTTTCCATCTGTGTGTGTGAGTGTGCAAATAGCATTGATCCACACTCCAGCAAATCAGTGATCAGGGTTTTCCGATATCACAGTTTGTGCTCTCTGGTCAGTGTAACATAAACCTCCTGGAATGTGGAGTGATGTTACCTTGACATCACTAACTATCTGTATGACGCAGTACGGGTCGGCAGTAATACATCCAGCACCATCATTTTAAACACGGGGGCCCCGCAGGGATGTGTGCTGAGCCCCCTCCTCTTCACTCTGCTGACCCATGACTGCACTCCATCATACAGCTCCAACCTCTTCATCAAGTTTGCGGAGCCTGCAATGCGTCCTGTCATAGAACCCTCCAACGCATAGTGAGAGCTGCAGAGAGGATCATTGGTGTCTCTCTCCCCTCCCTCCAGGACATTTACAGCACCCGTCTCACTAAAAAAGCCCTTTGCATAGCGGCTGATCCCACGCACCCAATGCAAAGCTTCTTCAAGCTGCTGCCGTCGGGGAGGAGACTGCGGAGTCTCCAGGCCAGGACCAGCAGACTGAAGGACAGCTTCATCCATCAGGCTGTCAGGAAGCTTAACTCCCTCCCGATTCTGCCCCCTCTCCCCTCTCTCCTCCATGGTCTCACTGAACTCTGTCACACACACACACACACACACACACACTCTGACTCACTCACTGGCCTGCACCAGTTACCAGTCACTTTGTGGAGCATTGGACTGCCATTACCTCATAAGACTTTGTTGTTACACTATCTCATACCGTACATCACTAAATCTCCATTTGCACTATTTGCCCATTTGCACTACTCTGCCTGGTTTACACCCAATGTCATTTACCCATTATATTGTATATTGTATAGCTTTCTTGTTATATGTAAAATTGTATTGTATTTATTTATTTAAATTTTTACTTTTTAATTATTTTACCTGCATTTTTTAATCACTCTTATATTTAAATGTTCATTTGCTTTTTTTTTTATCTAGGGATTGAGAGTAACGTAGTTTCTATTCTCTGTATGTCCTGTACATGTGGCAGAATTGACAATAAAGTTGACTTGACTTGACTTGACGTCTCTGGTCTGAGTTAGAAATTAGTCTGAAATTAAGGAGGATAATGAAGGTGAATCACTCAATGCATTCCTGCACTACCATACAGACACACTGCATGCAGAGCAGTATTGTTACATAACATACCATCACATTAAACATTACATTATTAAAACATTTTAGTTGCACCTACACCCTCCTATCAGTCACAGGAAACCTCACATTACCCACTGAAAAGTTGATGCCATCACTCTGAGCCTTTCAGCAACTGCTGTTTTCTGTCATACTCATAGATCTAATGCACTGCAGGGGGTGGCACACAGCCTAATGGTGGAGAATGCTGCAAAATGCACTTTGTGTTATTAGGAATGTACGGCCAGTGATAACCAAGTCTAAACTGTGCCTTTGACCAAATCACAATGGCTTTACTCAGTGTTCGATGTTCATCACTGTAAATACATATTCTAAGACATTATCATTACATAGTCTGCATCATGGTAATGGTTCAAACTGTCTCCTTTTGATTAAATCTTTGCTCGAATGAGCAGATAAGAGTAGTAGACAGCACAGAGACAGATGGACAGCCTGGAGGGAGGAGAATGTAAACAAAGTGGGAGGAGAGGGTGAAGGGGGGCAGTGCCCTCTTAGTCGGTGTGTGTGTGAGTGACAGGCAGTTCATCTGTGTTTTCCAGGTCGGTCAGTCCACTGATCTGTGTGATAATCCATTTCTTTGTGTATGTGGTTATGTTGAGCCACTGTGTCCCCATCAGAGCTACTGAACTCCAGTGAATGCAGTACACCAGCAGCAGCATCCTTCATTCAAAAATCTGAGCTGAGACTATGATGTTCTGTTCACTGGAGCATCTTCAGATTTAGCTGAAAATAGGCTAAATACTACATACTGAACATGGTTAAATACTAGACAATTTAGTGCCAGCTGGTGGGTTGGGTTTTTTTTGTTTGTTGCCAAGGTCATGTCCCAGTCTTGCTTTGCAAAGTGTGAAATTGCAGCAAAATCTTTAATTTCTTTACATTTACAGTCAGATGTCTCATTCCAAAAACTGTACATGTGAACATTTAATGGTTTCGTATTTCATATAATGTGTAATGCACATGATAAGACATCATTGAAGATGGCTCAGGCTGTTCATCCGTTTTAAAAATGGATGTATCATTGAATTTGAACTTTTATTGGTTACAATTTCAGTCTGTAGTCTAGCCCGCTTGGAATTAAATTGGGCTATATGTGGCCTTTTAACTAAAGTGGGTTTGATATCCCCAGTATAGAGGCTGCTTTATGAGTGTTTGTGGGCCATTTTGCAAACCATAAATCATTACCAATCATTATAGTTGATGTATTTCCAAAATAGAATCAGTAGCTAGGCTTGGGTAACAGCAGCATAATTTGCTTGCTCCCTGCTTTTTTTTTGTTCAGCCTCTATAAAAACAGGTTAAATGATGCCAATAAGACATGATTTTGATGAGATAAAACATTTCTTATTGACACCAAATGTTGATTATAAGCTTGGCTTTAGTTATATAAGCTCAAGTCTGTAGGACGAGATCAGCTGACAGACTTAAAACGCAAAGCTTTTCAGTAAAATGTTATAGTTTAGCACAGCGGTCCCCAACCCCCGGGCCTCGGACCGGTAGCGGTCCGTGAGTCGTTTGGTACCGGGCCGCGAAAGTTGAGGCTCAGGTGTGAAATGTCTAGTTTTCAGGGTTTTTATCGGTTTTCAGCGTTATTTTGTTATCGTTTTTATCGTTTACTCGGTTTTCCTGGGTCTTTTCACGTGTGTTATGAATAAATTTTCTTTTTTTCGGTACCGGTACTAGTTTTATTTTGTTGTATTTATCTGCGACACCTTAAAGGCCGGTCCATGAAAATATTGTCGGGCATAAACCGGTCCGTGGCGCAAAAAAGGTTGGGGACCGCTGGTTTAGCATACATTCATTTGCCTCTGTTCACATCACCTGGCCTAAAGTTTTGTCTTTGCATAAACTTTGAATCTAATTGCATCATGTAAAAATTGCTTCACATCTGGCCTGAAGTTCAGTTGATAATGATTCTGATAATTACTGGCAGTAAATAAACAAGAAAATATTTGTCCTGCAAAGATGTGGCAGTGTTATATGTTAGTTGTCATAGTAACCCAAAAATAAAAGTTTAGACATTTGGTGACATTTGAAGATTTGTATATATCTCATTTGATGGTTGCCCACCAGGTTGCTGACTTTGATTTGTTGTATCAGAATCCTAGTGTTGTTGTTTTGTTTTAATTCTCCTTACATTATTTTAACTAGGATGCCTCCATAAATGTCCCTGTCTGTCCGAGATTTGAGCAAGCAGTGATTTCAGCAGATTAAGAAGTTGCTTATCCAGCGCCTCTCCTTGCTGTGGTGTCATGAGCCAGGGGCCATACACCAACAGATTGAGCAGACTACAAATGTTCAGCATGTACAATCTGTCCCGTACCTCAGCTTACAACATCTGCTGCTCAGACCTCCTCAGGTTTTACCGCCTGTAACTAGACAGAGACTAGGAAGTGTGTATTTTAGCAGAGAAAGATAAAATCATCAATATGAAGTAGAATTGAACTAGATCAGTTTGACAGGTGGTGCCGAGAGAAATCGACTGTTGTTTGGTGCATATTCTACTTATTGCTTATAATAGGACTTGTACCAGCTCTAAATTACCCTAATGTGACACAGTGAGTTCATGTGTGGTCTTCTGTGGTTTTCTTCCTTTTTCACAGTATTTTCACAGTTGGATGTCAGGGTTTCTTTTGTAGGGTTTCCAGTTGTTATAGTTTATATGCTTATGTCCTCGGTACCCAAATGTCACAGTAAAGCACCAGCACCAGGCGTTTTTTTCTATCCGTGTTGCTTACTGTGGCACTGCTGTCTCTCTCCAATTTCATCCATCCCAACACTTTGACTTATGAAATGTGAAGTAAATCAGGTTTTCCTGTTTAAAATTTTGAGTATATAGAAAATACTTTCTCAAAAGGTTGACACCTTTTTTGGAAATTTAAGAACCTATCCTGGCTCTAGTTTGGTTCAGGAATACCTTTAAATGTCACATTGACTGGTAATTAGGTGTTCTCGTTTGTCTTTTGACACTGTTCAATAAGTCTATTGTTGTTTTGCATTTTGTGAATCTTTTGAAAATCTTTAAAAAGTCATCAAGTATGTCTCCTCCAGCTGAGTATATGTTAGGAAAAACATGACTGGGAATGAATATGCACAGGCCAACGTTAGAGCAGCAAGTGCAGTGCTCACCTGCAGGATTTCTGAATCCTACTGAAGGAGAACAAACTGACTTAACTCTGAGACAGAAAGTGTGGATGCATTACTGATTGCCTGATTTCTGTCCGACTGTGTAGTACAGATGGTTTTTTATATGAGAGCAGTGTTTATTCACAGAAATCTTTTTATCAGTGTACACTGTGAAGTTTTCTGACGTACTTTTCATCTTATGTGATCATGAATAACCATCATCACAGTAATCTGACCCACGGTTGAAAGCTGGTGAAAATCCTTCATTTGGTTAAATTTATATTGAGGCACAAACCACGAACATTTTTTAAAAGTTTAGTGATATGTGTGTGTCATACTTATTCATATTAGAAACGTTGCAAAATCTCTGTGTAGAAGTTTCTCAGAGTTAAACAGTCAGGCTAAATTATTTAAACGTTTTAAAAGACATGAGTCTGCCATTTAATTTTAGCAGTGCTGCTTTTCTGATAGACAGCACAATCATGGCAGTGGTGCTTATGTAAACCTGAATCTCGTGCAGTCCTTAGACTGTTATTATACTGAAAAACTCAACTTTTTACCACACAGTAAAGAAAAGCATAATCAGGATAAAGAATCAGACTTACATTGGCAAGTTTTTGCCTAACACTATTGATATTTAATTAGCAATTTGGCATTTGTAATGTGCAGTAAAGATAGAAAAAAGGAAGTTAGAAAAATGCAGGATAGCAGTATCATTTTCCTTCATTGTTTCAGTCAGTGGTAATTCTCACATTTAAACATATTCACTGCATTTTTGCCAGAGACTTGATAAGAAAGACGTGCCACGCAAAGATTTCTGCGAAGAAGTCTATAAAATTTACACGATTCTCCAACAGCAGAGATTGTTTGAGAGGTATAACTTCTGCTTTCTAAAATCTTATATTTGGTGCCAAACTTTATGAGCCATTTAATGATATATATTTTAGCTGATGCCTCTATATGTGCAAGTTTTTAAATCAGTGTTTTCTTTTCTTCAGACGTTTCAGTGTTGTAACAAAGCGAATGAGTAAGGATGAATGAGAGAGTAGTATTGGGAAGATAGTAAAGAGAGAGAGAGTGATGAAAAGGGATTATTGTTGTTCACTGGGTTAATCTGTTAGTGTAGTAAACAGCCGTAATCTGATGGCCTGCTGGATCAGTGTCCAGGGAACACTTCACCTCCTGACAGATGGCAAAAAAAATAGATACTCTCCTACACACAGACAAATAGAAATCTATGTGCACACACAGAAACCACAAACTTGTAGCTAAGCAGAAAATAAACACGTGCACTGATTAAATCACTACTGCACACATATATACATTTTTAAATGGCCAGTTTTAATATTACTTCCTGTTATTTTTTTTTTTTAAGTAATTCATTGCCTGTCACGCAATAAAAAGGTCAGCAGTCAGTGATGCATTGTCTCTATAGAGTGGCTAAACAGTTGTTTATTTGCCAGTATCATGATGTGCAGTCACTAACACATTTGAATTATAAACACACAAGTTAATATGTGAGGTAGTCAATAAGTTTTATTGTTTTAAACCAACAGAAGTCATTCATTCCAAATGAACGTAAAGAGAGAATAGAACCAAACGTCCAGCCATAACTTTTTGTCTGTTGCAGCACATTGAACAGGAGTACTGCTAGGCTGGATAAGAGCTATTTGCAAGTTATATTGTAGCACCTATCCTAATACACCACTTTGTTGTGTAAAGTAGCATTTAGACAGGGTTTTCTCCACAGTAAAAGATGCTGATGCAATTTTGACATGGAACTATTTGGCATATGCACAAACTCTAAGACTGCACATAGGCGGCAGATGTGCAAAGCAAAATGTCATTGGCTGTCAGCAAGCCATCACCCTATCAGCTTTCATTGCAGTTAGGAAAAAACAGATGGTAAACAGTATGAAGCAACCATCAAATCAGTGTGAAACCTCTCGGCCCAGACTAATCCACATGAGAGCTTTCCCAAAATAAGTCACTTCTCTCATCTTATCATGCAAGGTTAAACAGAATCTGATTGCCAGTGTGTGGCTGTTCACAGAGTACATTGTCACATTTGGATGGTAGCAAACATCTGTGTAGTGTTGCACACAAAATAGTCACACGTTTTTCAGGGTCAAAACCCTTTCAGGAAATGTGGACTGACTTTATACCCAAACTATATTTTAAATTTAGATTTAAACTTCATAGATCTGATTAGACTGTTCAATGTTCACAATCAGGGAAAGAGATTTCCTTTCCATGTTTTTATAAATGCATCACTTTATTGACCCAGCTTCATGAACCAAATCAATATGTCATAAATTGCCTCCGTGTACCTCTCACATTTGTTCCTAATGATACTAAGCATTAGGTTGTATCAATGTCAGCCTAATAACACATAAAAGTTAAGTGATTAACTTTTGATTAACCTCTGCCAGTGAAAGAAGCAGCACAGCAGCAGACCTGAATAAGTCACTTATAATTTTGTCTCTGAGAAATAAGTTTGTATGTATAAAGTATATGTAAAGACTGCCTTGACTATTACAGCAGAGGATCAAGCGAGAAAATAAAAATGGGACAAAGCACCTGTCTTTTCATACAGCAAACATTATCTAATTATGTTTAAAAACAGTGGGAAATATTGTTTTTTTGCTGTTTGGTCTCTTTACTTTTACAGTAAAGCATTTATATAACACTGTGCTTGAAATGTAAATCACGTGGCGTGGCTTTGTAAATCATAACTTGTAAATCATGAACGTGTCATGCAAATCAAGTGTTGTAAATCTAGTGTCACAGCTTCTACTGTAAGCTTAGCCTCGGTTTACCAGTGAGACATGCACTGATGTTCTCTGGTGATGCGTTTCATTTGGCAAGTAACCACAGCATAAATAGTGACTGGCTAGGAATGTACCACTGGCAAAAATAGTCAACTCTGGTATCTTTGTATTGCAGATTATTTTATTTCTTTTTCAATATGGACAAATTTACATGTAGGACTGTGTGCAAAAGACAAAGGAGTAATTAGATCTAACAAGAAAATCCATAGATTTCTGACAAATAAGATGGGTGAGATTGTTTATAATAGAACGACATAATTTAGAAAATGAATGCACAATGAAAAAAAATTGTGAGACCTTGCTGGTGCATTCATCTAAATAAATGTAGCATACACACATTATGTGCAATCATTTGCACATTAGGAAACTGCTTCAGATTTTGTTGTTTCTGTCTTATGACATATTAATTTCCCTTGATCCTCCTCTCAGCCACAACAACGGTTTAAACAGCAGAAGCCTAAATAGAGACTCGTGTAAACAGCAGTTTAAGAGGAGCTCTTGATTCAAGCCTGTTCTCTAATGATGCCAGATTTAATCAGGAAGTCTTGACACACCAGGGGATTATAGCCAAGTTTAGATCTCAACCTTAATGTTTTGTCTGGGGCTTAATATGGAAGAGGTAGAGACAGAATCACACAAGCCACAAAGTTTATTAACACGTTTATGGTCCAGCCAAACAGTTCTCTGTAGTCATTGCTGTGTTATTTTGTGATTACAGGTAAAAACTATAGATTATAACAGCTACAACTCTGGCAGTCAAATCTTTTTCTTTCTCCCTTGATGGCTCAATAAAGCAGTGTTGTTATTTGGATTTTTTTTTGTTGTGAAGTTGTTTGTTGTATTTAAAGATTCCTGTGCTGCATTGATAAATTAAACAATGATATACATGTTTTCTTTCTGCGTTACAGTATGGACGGTCGGACAGCTACCGCGTGGCTACCACGCAGGACAAGGATGAGAAGGAGTCGCCCAAGAAGAAGGGAGGCAAGGATCTCGATGACCTGAAGAAGGAAGTTCCCATAGTATGTACCCTTTTTAAAACCACTTCATCTTAGCCCACTGCTTTTGCCTGCAGGTTTTGGCCAGGTGCTGATGTATAAAATGGAACTCTTACTGAGGTTTGAGAAATGAAAATGCAGAAAGACACATACAAAGTATGAGTAGGCTTCTTCATAGACAGAGTAAACAAAAACCTTGAAATCCCAGCTGAGTACTGAGAAGTTTGTTAAGCTTCCTGGCCTGTGTCCAGCATTCAAAGAGCTGTGATCCAACTGTAATCTAATCTCCCTGGTTAAAAAGGAGATGGCAGAGATGAGGTGTTCCGTAGCAGCTGGTGCATAGTAATGTTACAGTGTGGTTTGACATAACATGCCAGAGCAATTTAATCCTCCTGTGGAAGGATATTCTTCTGTGTGAGGTAGGAAGCCAAACCCACAGGAAATCCCAGTGATACAAAACTGCATCAGATGTTCAGATAATAAAATCATAAATGAATGTTATCAGTCTCTATTATTATTTACAATTATTTGAAACATTTGTAAAATACCGAAAACATTGATGAAATTTTATGCTGGCAACCAGAAATCTCCAATATTTAAAACTCAGTGACTGCTTCGTGTAAGTGGTGATTTGCTTTTATTTGCTTCTTGAAGTTAATTTGTAGTGTTATCAAAATAAATAAATACATTGTGACTGAGGTTTTGATTGATTTCATGATAAATCTTTATTCTTTGTAGACTGAACACAAAATGTCTGTTGAGGAGGTTTGCCGGAAGTACAACACCGATATCGTTCAAGTAAGTACTTTATTTCAAATCAAAATTACACTTTTGCACTTTTTGATATTTCTGTCTGGCGTACAAGTTGGTGTATGTTGCACCGCTTATGAAGACTTTTTAAAGTGCAAATGGATGTTATACATAAATAGGCCATACCTACTGTACTACCTTTTTTTCCTTTCCTGTTTTTTCACCTCTATTCTATTTTTCTTCCACTCACATCGCATCATTCCATCGTTTTCTGTCCATTGCTTTTATAATTTCTAGGGTTTGACCAATGCCAGGGCTGCAGAGTATCTGGCCAGGGATGGCCCCAACGCTTTGACTCCACCCCCTACCACCCCAGAATGGGTCAAGTTCTGTCGTCAGCTGTTCGGTGGCTTCTCCATCTTGCTGTGGATTGGTGCCATCCTCTGCTTCCTGGCCTATGCCATCCAGGCTGCCACAGAGGATGAACCTGCTGGGGATAATGTAAGTGGTTTGTCAGGATGGGTGGATAGATGATAGAATAGATTATTAATCCTCATTCATTTTAAGTAGGCAGGGTTTGTTGCTTAAAATACAAACATCAGCACCTATGAGAAGCTATACACAAAATAAGGATGAACACATTGTTTGTAGTGTGTGTGTGCTCTGTCCTGTAGCATATCACTTTACAAAGCAATTTGCTGACTCACTACTCTTTAGGGATGAGGCTGCATCTCATCCCTATGATAAAATATGTGTCAGCTGTTTGTAGAAACCATGTCAGCTGACCCATCTCTGGAGTGACAGACGCCGTCTTGTCTGTATCCACTCTGGACTCGCCACAGGGAGCATATGACTCCTGGCATTGGTAATTGCAGGGTAAGAGTAGGGCATTTACAGGTCAGCACTGTTTCATGCCAGGTCAGAGCACTGAGTAGAGCAAAGGACTGAGGCTAAATGACTCTGACACACACAGCATTAAAGGACAACATGCTTTGTTCAAAGCACAGGGAGGTCTCGGGGTGAAACATCACCAGTTTTGAGTCATGAGTTACGAGTGGCCAAGAGTGTGTCAACAAACTGTATTTTCACACACTGTCAGATGCTGAACGCAAGATATGAAAGACAAGATTCAGATTTAGAGCTTAAGATGGTAAAACATATGACAGCAAACCAACATAGTCATAAAACCACTAATAAAGTACACTGCAAACAGATGGACTGCGTTCAGTTCATTGAGTCCAAGTCAAACCACGTGCTGCTGTCAGCTCCAGGATACGAGACTTAAATGAAAGATGATTTATGTTATTTCTAGATTTCAGACTTTACAGAAGCCTTGAGTTCCTGAAAAAGCTTTGGTCTTTATCTCTTACATGCCTCTGAAGTCCAGCATTTATTGACACGAAGTTAGCGTCTGACGTTGTATCTCTGCTAGTCTGTCTTTTTTTCCCTTCCTTTCCTCTCGTGTAATCAAGTTTTAGATAAAAGTTGAGTCTTTTGGTTATTTTCTTTATAAATATGACAGTCTGACACCTTTTTTCCCCTTTCTGTCTTTCTCTACAGTTGTATCTGGGTATCGTGCTGTCAGCTGTTGTTATCATCACCGGCTGCTTCTCTTACTTCCAGGAAGCTAAGAGCTCCAAGATCATGGAATCATTTAAGAACATGGTCCCTCAGGTACCAGAGACTTCCTAGTCATCGTCAGGATCATGCCGGGATGTTTTTGTGGTGATTGTTGTGCCAGAAGGGGATTTCACAAAATGTATTGCTTGATTAAATCCAGTTTTCCAAATGAATTTGCTTGAAAGAGGTTTGAAATAAATTATGCTGCAGTTTGTGGAGTGACTAAACATTTAGAATTCAAAGACCAAAGGGTGCTGAAAATTAATGAGTGTATCGCTTGTCGAGTTCTGTGGTTACGTATTATATGAAGTGATCCTCCAAATAGCATGTTTACGTCTTTCTTTGTCACTCTGTGATCCAGCAAGCCTTGGTGATCCGCGAGGGAGAAAAGATGCAGATCAACGCTGAGCAGGTGGTTGCAGGAGATCTGGTGGAGGTGAAAGGAGGAGACCGGATCCCTGCCGACCTCCGCATCATCTCCTCACATGGCTGCAAGGTGAGCTACAGGCACAGACAGA
>NW_005187643.1:172578-196813 GCF_000239375.1 Pundamilia nyererei | reverse complement strand
AGTGTATCACAGCTCAGGGGAAAAAAGCACCGAAATAAAGCACCGAAATGTGCGCTGCTTTTCAGTCTGGTTACTACCGTTTATGTCAGAACCGGTGCCATCATGGCACCGGACACCGGTACCCATCCCTAGTCCCAAGTGAAACTTTTCTCAAAATCAAGGAAACCAATTAGAGTACCACCATTAACAGTGCAATACACTGTTTATTGACATGGTGGTAAGTGCATTAGAGGGTTACCTAGGCAACTGGACTCTGGAATGTCCACTAAGAGCAAACCATCAGCAACATAAATATTTGTGGCAAGTGAAACGCGTCCTGTGTGGATTCTGCTGGAAAATCTGTGTCTGTATCTCTCTCTCTGGATTTGTATGTAGCCCTCAACAAGTTTCTCTCTTGTCTTTCTCTTTTTCTTTGACTTTGTTTTTTTTTTGTTTTTTTGTCAATCCTGCTCTGTCCAGGTGGACAACTCATCCCTTACTGGTGAATCAGAGCCCCAGACCAGGTCACCTGACTGTACCCATGACAACCCCCTGGAAACCCGAAACATTGCCTTCTTCTCTACCAACTGTGTTGAGGGTAAGTTTATCACCATTATCATTATCACCATTTTCCAACAGTCAATTACACCTTTATTCTAATATGATAATGTACATCAGAATCAGAATACTTTATTAATCCTGAAGGAAATTAGGGTTACAGCAGGCAGCACGCTAATGGCGCATGCGCACTTACAAAGGAACGTATGACCAACTTTACACAAACATCACATTGGGGAGACATGTCAGAAAGGTAGGCTGATAGGAAAAAACAACGAAAATACATAACATGAGGTAAGAGGAGGAGAAAAAAAATTCCACTCAGACTGAGCTCCTAGTGGGAGAACAGTTTGATAACAGAAACATACATAATATTGTACCTGTTGTTGGTTTTGGCGGGGGTTGTGTTGTGTTATTTTAACAAGATATGACCCAGGATTTCATTGCATTTCTTCATTTCCCACGGTGACAGTGAGTTAGATATGGAATGAGTGACTTCTCTGGTCATCAAAAGTAGATCTAGAAATGTGATCCTATTTAACCTTGTACCAGTTCCTTTCTAGTGGATCCTGTTGTAGCCATTGTATTATCAGCATTGCAGCAAAACGCATTATGAATCTCACAGTGTATTAATTGGAAAATAGTGAGATGTGGTGCCCTCTGGTGGACACGTTACATTCTTCACTACGTCTCCAATCATCATCACTCTGTCCGCTTGTTCATCTATATTATCACACTCTATTTATTTATTTTTTCGTTCTCTATTTTTTCCCCTGCAGCCAGTGTTGAAGTGCATATATTTTAAAACCATTCCCTCTGTTTTTCCAGGAACTGCACGTGGTATTGTTGTGTGTACTGGTGATCGCACAGTGATGGGACGCATTGCCACCCTCACTTCAGGTCTGGAGACTGGGAAGGTAAATATATTATATATAATAACTGCTCACATCCATTACAGCAAGAAACTAAAACCGTGTAACTATACACTCATTCACTAAAACTCTTGTAATATTATTTAAAGCCCATATATTGTCTTAGTTGTGTCTCCTTATCAGAAATTAAATCTCTTTGCAGTCAATTAAACATCTTCTTTTTTTATCCTCAGACACCCATTGCCAAGGAGATTGAGCACTTCATCCACATCATCACAGGCGTGGCTGTTTTCCTTGGCGTGACCTTCTTCATCCTCTCAATCATCCTGGGTTACTCCTGGCTGGAGGCTGTAATCTTCCTCATTGGTATCATTGTGGCTAATGTGCCCGAGGGACTGCTGGCCACAGTCACTGTGAGTTGGCAGAGAGATGTGAAACTAGTGGATGGTGCAATATGGAGTGTCTGTGTGTGTCCAAGATCCTTAGGTGTGGTTCAGGTTATTGTTTTTTTGTTTTTTTGTTTGTTTTTTAATTTGTCAATAAGGCTGAAATGTTAGGATTGGTAGTAGATGTGTGTGTCTGACATTGATTTGTCCAGACTTGGGTCAAACTGTAGCTTCACATAATATAAAATACAAAGAAATTAGATGAATCTTTGAAAACTTTTTGTATCATGAAACCTGTTTTTTCAAAAATTTTATTCCAACACTCACTGGTATTAAAAATAGTAACATTTCTCATTTTTAGTGTGTTAGTAAGTCACTCTAATATCGATTTTCTCACAGAGAGAAGGTAACAGACTAAAGGTGGTGTCACCAATCACACTCCTTGGGCTGTTAGCGGTTTAACTCACGTCTGAATGTGTGTTATTTACATTAGTTTCTGTTTTATTTTGTGTTGTTTCTGTGGTTTTTGGCTGGTGTTGTGTTGTGTGTGGTTTGATCATGTCTGTTTGCTTGTGTGCTCTCTGTGTGGTTTGATATTGTGATTGTTGTATTTCGTGCTTTAACATTCTCAGTTTGTTTCTGTGGTGAAATGTTGTGTCGCCTCTGTGTATTTGTCCTTTCATCTCCCACTTCCTCTCTCTTTCTATTAAAGGCAGTCCCATATGCGTTTGTGTGTCTCTCTCCATCTTCCTTTTCGTGTGTCTCTCTCTTTTCCAGGCCAGTGGCGGTGCTGTCTGCAATGACAAGGACTAGCTAATGTAATGACATTAGGCAAATGTTTCTCAGCACCATGAACTGAATTTAGGCCTCCTGTGCTTGGCCTTGGCTAGTTTGACCCACTGGTCTTGCCATACTTGGCATGGTACCATAATGCACTGCTGCTCTGCTTCACAGCATCGCTCTTTCATGCTTCATGTTCTCTCTGCACTGCTTGTTGGGCTGTGTTTTTATATCCTGACAGGACTTTTCTGTTCTTATTGCATTGTTATGTATAGAGTGCTATGTTGGTGAGCAGAATGAACGTTTCCAGGCATCTGGGTGGTTGTAAGTTCCTAGTTGGGGTTATGTGTTTCAGGTTGTTGGCAGAAATTAGTTAAGTGTCTGGAGATGCTCATCTGTTCTTTTAGTTTACAACATAGATACTAATTGTATTTTTCTCTCTCTTTCTCATTGATTTTATCCATTTGTTTGTGACGATCATCAACAACTCTTTCCCACTTGTTTTCTTTCTTTCTCTCCCTCTCACTTTGCCTTTGATGCCTTTCCTCTGCCACTCCCATTTCCTCCTTGTTTTTGTCTCCTGCTTCATCACTCTCCTCCAGGTGTGTCTGACACTGACTGCCAAGCGAATGGCTCGCAAGAACTGTCTGGTAAAGAACTTGGAGGCTGTGGAAACTCTGGGCTCCACCTCCACCATCTGCTCTGATAAGACAGGCACCCTGACCCAGAACAGGATGACCGTGGCCCACATGTGGTTTGACAATCAGATTCATGAAGCTGACACGACTGAGGATCAGTCTGGTGAGATTTTGTTCTCTTTTTATTTAGTAAGCATTAAATGTGTGCCTCCATGCAGTATATATTAAGTAAAGTGCAAATAAACAGGATTGTGAAATGTGTGGATTTTAAAGGGCGCGAACAAAAAAGCTTCCCTTAAATATAGCAAACCAGTCACCGTGTGCAGATACACTGCCTCCAGTGCTCCTGCCATGCTTGTACTACCGTTTTGTAAGCTGATTGAGCACCATCTGCAGTTCATACTGAATCTTAGAAACTCTTAAAATGGTGAACCTGAACTTGGACGTGTCTGAACATTTTAATCACACCTTGTATTCAGTAGTTTTTAATCTGTTTTTGTGCTTTGAAAAAGTGCAACAAACAGATTAGCTGTTTCATTGCTAAAAGCAAAATGTGAGACTGGAACTACATTCTGTTCTAAGTAATGTCTATTTACATTCCACATAATGCATGGAAACAAAGCACTGAAGTAAAGCTAAAGATAAAATGGCAAGATTTAACCGTAACCCTTCGCTGTATCAGCAGCTGGATGCTTGGATGAGGTTCAATGACTTCTTTTTTGCTTCTTGTAGGCTCCTCCTTCGACAAGAGCTCAACAACATGGGTGTCTCTGGCTCGCATTGCTGCCCTGTGCAACCGCGCTGTGTTCAAAGCAGGTCAGGAATCTTTGCCCATTCTGAAACGAGACGTAGCCGGTGACGCCTCAGAGTCAGCTCTACTGAAGTGTATCGAACTGTCCTGTGGCGCCGTCAAGGCCATGAGGGACAAGAATAAGAAAGTTGCAGAGATCCCGTTCAACTCCACTAACAAGTACCAGGTGAGTACCAAGTACTTGTTTGTGCAGAAAGAAAATATAATAAGCAATTACACACATTACCAGTTCATTTCAACATGAGCTGAATCAGGCAATTTGTAGTAAACCGGCTTAAACATGCAAAGAACTGCATACCAAATATTTATTCATACTAATAGTTCAATCCATTCCCATCAGCTCTCAATTCATGAAACTGAGGAGGAAAATGACAAGCATTACCTGCTGGTGATGAAGGGAGCCCCAGAGAGGATCCTTGACCGCTGCTCCACCATCATGGTGCAGGGCAAGGAGCAGCCGATGGACGATGAGATGAAGGAGGCTTTCCAGAATGCCTATCTGGAATTGGGAGGGCTGGGAGAGAGAGTGCTGGGTAAGGATGATCGGAAAACTAATTATTTCAAATGCCATGGAAAACAATTAGTGAAATACAATTTAGACTTTTCTTGCTCTCTGTGCTCAAACTGTACTAAATAAAATAAATTAATTGTGTGAGAATTTAACCATCCCTCTTCCTTCAGGGTTCTGCCACCTGTTTCTGCCTGAGGACAAGTACCCAAAAGGTTTTGCCTTCGACACCGATGACGTCAACTTCCAAACTGACAACCTTTGCTTCGTTGGCCTCATGTCCATGATTGACCCTCCCCGCGCTGCCGTGCCTGATGCTGTGGGCAAATGCCGCTCAGCTGGCATCAAGGTGGACACCTTTCTGTTCTGACAGTCTGTTATTTGTCTCTCATTCTCTAAAAATATGTGTCTTCTGTTTATGATCTTCTAATCTTATTTCTTCTTTTCTTCCTTTAGGTTATTATGGTGACTGGTGACCACCCAATCACAGCCAAGGCCATTGCTAAGGGTGTGGGTATCATCTCTGAGGGAAACGAGACAGTGGAAGACATTGCTGCACGCCTCAACATTCCTGTCAGCCAAGTGAACCCCAGGTAACATTTACTCCTGTGGCTGCATCATCACTGCTAAAGCTGTTTTGAGCCATAATACATAATACTGAAGAAAAGAAAAAATATACACACATATATATATATATATATATTTATAATTATATTTCTTTCTTTTTGGAATGCAGGGATGCAAAGGCCTGTGTGATCCATGGTACGGATCTAAAAGACCTCACACAGGACCAGATGGATGACATTTTGAGGAATCACACAGAGATTGTCTTTGCCAGAACCTCCCCACAGCAGAAGCTCATCATTGTTGAAGGTTGCCAGAGACAGGTACGGTTACTGCACTGCCACTGATTTACAGGTGAACAGAGATAAACAAAAGTATAATTAGTTTTTATCTCTGGGGCTGTAAAGTGAGTTTATGTGGCCTCGTCCTCTGTCAGGGTGCTATCGTGGCTGTGACTGGTGATGGTGTGAATGACTCTCCTGCCCTGAAGAAGGCTGACATTGGTGTTGCCATGGGAATCTCTGGCTCAGACGTATCCAAACAAGCTGCAGATATGATCCTGTTAGATGACAACTTTGCCTCCATCGTCACTGGAGTGGAAGAAGGTGAGGGACAAACAAAAGGTGGAAAGGTGGAGTGTGGCGAGGAATCTGGGCTACAAATGACAAAACAGACATAAAAGGTGTAGGAAAAGGTTCAGCTGAGTTTTAAAAAAGTACCATATTTGTTCGCGGTTGTCATGTTTGCAACAGGAACTCAGCAAAAGTGACACCACAACTGCTAGCACACGCAGTCATCATTTCTGCCTGTCGTGCACCTCTCAATATTTGATGCTCACAGCAGGACTAGTGGACTGAGATTCATATTGGAGACACAAGTGTACAAACAGTTTTGTCTTTACTGCAATTTCAGTTTTATATCAACACAGGAGAGAGGCCGATGTTGCAACAGCTTTAAAAGTGAGAGATTTTGGAGAAAACTTTGCTTCCTGTTTCAACATCTTCTAGTCACTTTTTATTTCTCATTGTCACCACCGGCCCTGCACGAGAAAACTGCAGCTCCTCAAGGACCAGTGTAATGGTTAAAGGACTGTAGTGATTTTCATGAAAAGAAGTTCAACAACTACTTAGATGGGCAAAGCACAGTTCACTCAAGCTTTGTTCGAGCATGTGGCATTTTGTTTGTTGTATTTATACACCACCTTTGTCTTTCCAGGACGTCTGATCTTTGACAACCTGAAGAAATCTATTGCGTACACTCTGACCAGCAACATCCCAGAAATCACCCCCTTCCTCTTTTTCATCTTGGTCAACATCCCCCTGCCTCTGGGTACCATCACAATCCTCTGCATCGACCTGGGAACTGACATGGTGAGAAAAAAGCTCAGGACAAAGACTCAAAGACGAGACGTGCTGTTCAGGCTATAAAAATAAGGAAGCACTGTGTGAAATAAGCTTTCTGAACAGTGCATTCATCACTCAAAACATTTTAACGTACACACAGTAAACCAGTAAAACCATGCTGGACACTTGAAGCTGTTAACTACATGCGCTCATGTCAGATGCATACCTGATTCATGCCTTTTATTTATTATAGCAGCCACGAGAACAGCTATTCAGTGTGGTCCCTTATGATCAGCATCGCTGTGAAGAGTAAAATATTAAACATGGAACAGAGGTGGAATTCAAGGTCATTTTAAATGGGACCTTTAGAGAACACTAGGTGGCAGTGTGGAACCACTATTTATAAGAAGCAGCTCTCACATTTTCCACCCTCTCAAAGAACAGAATGTATTAATACCAAACCCTAGATACAGAAAGACCAAGTTTTCATAAACGTTATAAAAACACACATCAAGAATATATAAGTAAAGTTACCAAGGAGTATCTCAAATAAGACAGAAGTGTCTCTTTTTCCTTTCTCCTCTTCCAGGTACCAGCCATCTCTCTTGCTTATGAAGTAGCAGAGAGCGACATCATGAAGCGACAGCCCAGGAACCCACTGAGGGACAAACTGGTCAATGAGAGACTCATCAGTATTGCCTATGGACAGATTGGTAGGTACATTTATTCTTTACAGTTTGTGGCATTTACTGTAAACAGTGTTCAGGCAGCTACATGGAAGTGGTTTGCACTCTACAGCACTCTCATTTAATTTAAATATCACTGTTCTTTTCCAACTGTCTAAAACGACAGATGGAAAATCAGTCTTTAATGACCATGTCGAGTCTACAGGATTTTACTGTGTCAAATAAAATGTATCATTTGATTAAGGGACTCTCTGTTTGTCTCTGTAGGTATGATCCAGGCTCTTGGGGGCTTCTTTGCCTATTTTGTCATCATGGCTGAAAATGGTTTCCTGCCATCTCTGCTTGTCGGCATTCGACTCAACTGGGACGATCGCTCCAACAATGACCTGGAGGACAGCTATGGACAGCAATGGGTATGAGTGAAATGTTATAATGTCAGTGTCTCTTGTTTCAGATATGTTCACTTATGTAGTGGAGCCACTGAGTGACTTGAATTTGTGACATTCAAACAAACCTTTTGTTTTTGTGCCATAATCTTTGAATGATTAATGTAAGTCTTAATTTAATACTGATGTAATAAAAGCTATTTATAAACAAATCTATTGTAGAAAGCAGACAGGAGATATTCTCTTTCTCATTTCCTGTGCAGACCTACGAACAACGTAAGATTGTGGAGTTTACTTGCCACACAGCCTTCTTTGTCAGTATTGTGGTGGTGCAGTGGGCAGATGTGATCATCTGCAAGACCAGGCGTAACTCTGTGTTCCAGCAGGGCATGAGGTAAGTACAGGTTATTGAAGAGAGCGTACGATAAAAAGAATTCCTTTTAAAAATGGTGGGCAAAAATAATCTAATTGATCTCAGGCTTTAAAAACCTAAGCAATTCTGATAAACCACATTAGATATTAATAGTGAACTTTTTGATTGTGTGTTGAATTTTGTAAGGTATGCAATTCTACCTTCTTCTTACAGTCAGTTTGTATGAATGAAATGACAAAACACAGTGACGACAGACATCTATTGCAAAGGCAAAGGCAAAGGTTTATTTTAAAGGGAAACATGTAGGAAAACTGTAGCTCAGTAGACACCATTACAATATACAGTCTACAAAGTAAATATATCTAGGCATAGTACTTATTTTTGATGGATCAGTTCTGCATTGCTGTATTAGTACTTGGAGAACACAACAATCTGAGTACTTTCAGAAGTATACAGGTCTTGTATCTAAAGAAAGGGCATCAGTTTCTTGTTTGATCGCTTTTTGGTTGTTGTTTTGGAAAAACAGAAAATTGATACTGAACATGAGAGAATGGATGAATGGATCACGACCATGATTCATCAATAAGATTTGATTTGGTTTTTGTATTTATTTTCCCCATAGCATCCACTAGGTGTCACTAGATAACCACATTTACCCATGTGCGCTGTCACATATGTTGCTCTTTTTCTTCCGTCCATCTTGTTTGGTCTTACACTGTGTGTCCTCTGCCCATGATGCTGTGTTCTGCAGGCAGCATTTGTAGGTCAGGCACACAAACTAATATAATGTTACTATAACTGTCGGCCTGCAGGGAGTTGCCTTTGAAGCTTTTTCTTTGATTCAGAAGTAGGTTGATGCCAGCAAAAAAACGGCTGCCAACTGTTCAGAAAACAGACAGTGTAGTGATCTGTTTTCTGAAGAACATCACTGACGAATGTCCGAGATTTTTGAGTAACGGGATACTTCTTTGCTTGGTGACTCTTCATCTACTTGTGTGTCTTTTGGCTCTTCGCATCTGTTTTTGCATTTATTTTTTTTATCCATACATGTGAGTGTTGTAATAGCCTCTCTTGTTTTGCATTTGTTTTCTTTCAGGAATAAGATTTTGATCTTTGGCCTGTTTGAGGAAACGGCTCTGGCTGCTTTCCTGTCCTACTGCCCTGGTATGGACTTGGCACTACGGATGTACCCACTCAAGTAAGTGGCATTTAATTAATAAAGAGAATCATCAAACAGCAGATCAAAACATCATCATAGTAACTATGGATGTTCAGTCCATAAAATGTATATTTTCAGGTAAGGAATTGCAAAAACAGTTTCTTTGTCCTGAATCTCAGCGGACTTAAACTTACCACTGTCTCTTTTGTCCCGTCCTGCCATGACACCCTATTCATTCAAATATTCTCACTCTGTCCTTTGTTCCCACTCGTTCCCTCACAGGCCCAGTTGGTGGTTCTGTGCGTTCCCATACAGTTTCCTCATCTTTGTTTACGATGAGATCCGAAAACTCATCCTGCGCCGAAACCCCGGAGGTGAGCTCGCACACAACCATATATATTTACTTGTTTAGTGGTAGGGTGGTGTCAGTGAACTGGAAAGTGGTGATATATTTTATAGGAGAAACAGAGGAGGCATAGTGTGGGTTGTGAACAGTAATATAACTTGATAAACTAGAGGTGTATCTATAAAATATTTTCCTTCAGTCCATTGACGGCTAACGTTTCTCTCTTTCTTGTGCTTCTTTCCCTCTTTGTCTCCATGCAGGCTGGGTGGAAAAAGAGACATACTATTAAATTATCAAAGCATCATTTACTTCTTGTCCCATTTTTCCCTGAATTCATCCCTTCTTCTCTATCTCCCTCTGACTTTCTCTTTCCTCCTTCCTTGCCTCCATCCATCTCTCCTCTCGGCATACTCGAAATGTACAAGAAAAAAATGTTTACTCCTCATCTTTGTTCCTCCATCTTCATTTCCTAAAGAAACAAAAAATCAAAATGCCAAGACGACAAGAGGACCAATGACAGAGGAGGAGAGGATGGGGAAGAGGGTGCATTTGTAAATCTTCCCTGTCCTTTCGGTCCCTCTGTCCCCCTTTTTTGTATCCAAAGCCTACACAGCAGTAGTCTGCCAGTAACACTGTTTGTGCCGATGCTTACTACACTGTTAGCTACAGCAAGTCTTCGTACATGTACTCAAATTACATCGCCGTGTGGAACCAAATAAAGAAAACATCTTGAGAATAAAGCAGAAAATCTGACTGCTCCACTGCAATCTCTCGGGCCAAGCAGCACAACAAAACGGCAGCTCCGGTCTAGACTACGACCTGGCAATTTGAGCGGGTGGGTGGCATCATTTTTGTTTCGTTTTTTATTTTTATTTTTATTTGTATTTATTTATTTATTTATTTATTTTCCCTGCCAGAGAAAAGCTGCCCAGATCCAGCTCAGTAATCACTGCCATTTCCTGCCATTCGCCTACCGCGACTTTCCTTGCCTTTTTTTCTCTCTCTATTTCTATTTACTCACTGCCAGTCTTTCACTGCCGTTCTCTCTTTCTCCTCCTCGCTTCCTTTCCTATCAATAAAGAATCGGTGTCACCATAAAACCAACCCACTGTCTCACTCACGCCCACAGCAGGGTGGAAAAAAGTTCACTTCCTCCGACTCCCCTGTCCATCCTCCCTTCCCAGTGTTGTTTTCTGTTTGTGTTATTGTTGTTTTCTAATAGACAGCTGGGTGTGTTTTTTTTTTTTTAACAAAACAAAGTTGTTCGTAAAAGTTTTACGTGTTTTTTGTTTTTTTTAAAGTTCGGAGTGAGTCTGAGAGCTGCTTGTTTTCATTCAGACATGACAAAGCACACTTTCTCTCCCTCTTCCTGTTCATCTCATCTTCATCTTTTCCTTTAACACGTGTGCCCTCCACCACCAACCTCACCCCCCTCCTGCCTGTCTATCTGTCCCTGTTTGTCTGTCTGTTTGTGAACACCGTGCAAACCCTCCGTCCTTGTAAACTTCCACCCACTTTCACCGCCTGCCTCCTCTTATTCTCCCACCCGTGACCGACCTACAACCTCCCAACCCCACCCAGCCCTACCCCCGTTGAAAAAAAAATTACAATCTTTCTGTGTCCTCGGAAAAAGAGATTTCTCTCAAGTTTCATTCTTAAATCAGTGGAATTCTGGAATAAGGCACTGTACCTTACACTGCGAAACAGCAGCAAAAAAAAAAGGAAATGAAATAAAACCGAAGGATCTCTCTTTTTTCAGCTTGGCCTCGACTTTGTTTTTGTGTGGAGTCTTGTCAGAAAATGGAAATAAATGCTGTGACCAACTTACTTTTGGCGGGAGTGTCAAGTAATCTGTTTGAACTTTAGCTTCTCACTGGCTCATGGGAAATTGCATATCTGTATACTGCATGCTGTTTAGTGCACAGAATTTGGGAAAAATGTTATGAATGCAGTTTGTAGACAATGAAGAATGCAGGACTGAAGGAGCTGAAGAAACTTCATAGTCAAGAAAGGTTTTATGTCCACGTGGCTGCTGAAATTAAAGATAATTTTGATAACAGAGACATTTCAAGACAGCTGCCAGTGGTGAGAATGACTTGCTGTCATATTGGCTCAACATGGGCGATGAAGATTGTGTTAGATGACCAAAAAGCTCCATAAGAGAAACTAATTGAATCTTTCTTTTAAATGCTTCAAAGTGCTATTTACAGATTCAACATGTTTCATATTCATCAGCTAAAGTGATAAATACATGGATGGTTTTACATAGCATTGCAGTAATCTGATAACTTGGTTATATCCTAGCAGCCACAACATTCCTGATAATTCAGTCTGTTAAGAACGTTTAAATTTTAATGCAAATATCATACTAGCTGTATGTTTGGTTGTTCACTGCACACACGAAGCTGCGCTGTGTTCAGACAGCCTCTTCTTGTAGTCGGTCTGAAGCTTTTTCAGCAGTGTTTGCAAACACTTCAGACCACAAAGGACAGCCAGCGAGGCGACACGTGACCCTGTCTTCAGCTCACCTGTTGCACTTCCTTGGATAACTTGGTGGGTACTACTGTTGCACATTGAAAACACCCTACAATGCTTCCTACTTTGGAGAAGCACTGACCCGATCATCTAACTGTCACATTATCATCATATTATTAAAGCAGAAAAAAGGTATGATAGCTTATATCCAAATGCTGGACATTACTCCAGCTTTCAACATAACAGCTTTATTCACTGCAATGAGGTAATGTTATTATGTGTCAGTGGTTTAATATTGCCTGTTTAAGTAACATTAAAACTAACAAAAGATGTTAGAACTGGCAAATGGAAGTTAGATGTAATATACTGCTGATAGTATCTGTTGCATAAACAAATTATTTTCCTAATATTGTCTTGTTTTTAATATACATAGAACTGTTTTAAATAAGTGAAAATGTTAGCCAGTTGTAAACTTCTATAAAATTTCTGGTTATTTCTGACATCAAAATTGTAGGTGCATGACCCAGAGACCCAGTTTAAGATTGCTGTTCCTTAAAATATTATCCCCAGGTCACCTCAGTGGGTGAGCAGTCGACCATATGCCTTATGGCCAGAGAGCAGTAGGCCCAGTAGTTCTGAGTCATGGCCCTTTGCTGCATGTCTTCCCCACTTTCCTGTCTATCTACACTTTCTCTATCCAATAACAGCTAAAAGGCCAAATATATATTTATATATATATATAAATAAATTAATGTGGTCTTCAATTAAGTAGGATTAAAAGCTAAGTCCTGGGTTTAAAAATACTTTAAAACCTTCTAAATTAACTAAATCTATCAACACAATTCTTGAAAAAATACTACCATGACACAATATTTGTATTTGGAAAAGATAGGAATTAAAGTTGAACTAATTTGGTGCTGCAGTGAGTTAAAAATAAGTATCAAACGTTAACAGCAGCACACGCAGCGCTAAAATGCTGACCCTGGAAGTTTTAGCTTTTGTAGAGGCTAATTTTATAATATCCTTCAGATATCTCAGCTGAAGGAATACCTTCCACAAAGAAATGCTGCTACAGGAATGAAGACCTAAAGAAATCTTTGCAGTAAAACTCAACAGAACCACAAGTCAAAACATTTAATATGCATAATACCAGGAGCTTAGCAATGTCTTTTTTGGCAGTAATTTAATTTAGCTAGGGGCTGAGTAGCAGGAAAATCAGCTGTTAGCAGGGAAATGCCAAATAATGGCACACACTAGTTTTACCTTTCACTGAGAATCTAAATATTGTAATGCAGGGGATTCTTAATATGTTCATTTATATAACAAGGATAACTACGAAAAACAATCAGGTTGTTAATTCTTACTCAGGAATTAACACCTTTAAGTAATGAACACTTGAACATCCTTTTTGGTTTTTTTATTTGCACTTATTTACACTTTATTATAATTTTTTTTAAATAACCACACTGTTTAGGTTAAAGGTTTGGTCGTCATCTACCTCTTTAATGAGCCTTTCTTTGTCTGTCCCATTGAAATAGGTTGATTTGCACACTGATTGCAGCAGTGGTTATTTAGAGAGCACAGAAAACAGCTTCTGACTGCGTGTTATGCTGCTTGTGTACTTGTGAACAGATGAGTCTCTTATGTGTGTGTGTGTATATATATCTGTGTCTGTACACACACACACACACACACACAAAGTGACTGAGTGCAATGGTGTTCGTGTTTCATGAATATTATTACAAGGCTCACAGAGCAAATGAGTGCTCCTGCCCACTTGACACACACCCTCTTGTAACCCAAGGATATAGGTCACCTCTTTTGTTAGTTTGTTTTCTGCTTCTTCCTCTGAGGATTTTCATCCAACCTGATACGTTATAGCCCTGATGCTCTCTAGCTACAGTTTAGCACCTGTTTACTCCTTGAAATGATACAATTTTTATGATTTATCACCGACATGAGTGATATTAATGTGTAATAAGTTTTGTCTCTGTTAAGCAGCTGGTCTTCATCCTAGATAATACTGACATAAAGTTTCCTGTTTTACAATAAAGGACTGATCAAATCAATACTGTACACTGCATCACGCTTCACTGCCAGCTCTGCAAACCTTTAAAGTTACCCGGTGTAGATAATGAAAAAAGATTATATTAACGGTGAAGAAATAAAAATCCCATCTTTGATCTGAACTGTCTCTATCATGATCATTACTGTATTCAAGCATTTGCTCAAAATTCTTCCTGAGTTTCCAAACTCTTATAAATCCAGAAAAGTGTCAGTCCCATCTCTGTCCTGTGGAGAGCTGTGTAGGTGAGGGTGTAATACCAAGTGCATGGTTGTCATGGAGCAAATGGAAAGATGTCTTGCATGTATCTGTGTGACTCAAGCAGCTTTGACAAAACAGCGGTAGTTAGTTTCTTAGAAATGGAACTGTTCTACACACAAGGGTAGGGGTTGGTGCTAGCTGCATAGCATGCTAACTTCAGTAGATATCTTTGCGACACAGTGCATACTCATCCATCATTTCAGATGCCCCTTTTTTTTGTAATTTAAACTTGCAACAGGGGGGTTCTGTAGCCAAACAGAAACTTCCAGCACAGAAAATGAAGCCAGTATGTCAGGTTCAAAAACTGCAGTTCCTGTAGTGGCCACTTGAGGCTCACTCCAAAAGCACCAGTCCCTATACTTCCATGTTAAAATGCCCAACTTTACAGCCATAAAAAAACTCTACAAACAGCGATATTTTTTTAAACGTATAAATAATACTCGAGTTAGGGGCATTAACAGTCTCAGCATTCAGTAAGCTGGAACCACTCTGTGTCGGCTAGGCATAAGTTCCCCTAACTTGAGTCACTGAACTGAACCTCGTCACCATATTTGTGCTATCAGTGTTTTTTGGACATTTTTTATCATTGGACTCTAAAAAAAACAAAAATATTGCCTATTGTGTGATTCAGAGCATCTAAGATGCTTGTGCTTCAGTTTTGGTAAGTATTATTTATTTTTGTTTTTCTAGCAGTTGACACTAATCAGTTGATATTGTTATGGAGATCAGATTATTAACCAGATTGTTAGGGTTAGCTGATAACTTAGCACCTCATGTTTTAATGCAAATATAGTTATGTCTAGAAAAGTGATGGAAAAAACCAACATGTCATCAGTCAAAACCGTCTGTGATACCATCCGATGGACATTTATAACATCTGTGCTGAAACAAGATGATGATATTTGGCATCCTGGAAATGTGTGAGTACTGGGCTGGTGAATCATTCTCCTACTGATGTACAAAGTAGCCCAATATTCCTAAAGGCTACATTCTAGCTGGTTAGTTTGCTCTCTTGAATATATACCAATGCAACACAACGCACAGATATCCACCCGTTTTTTAATGGTTTATCTAACTTTAGGTTGTAGGGAGGCTGGACCCTCTCCAAGGTGACAAAGAGCAAAAGGCATGAAGCACCCTGGACAGGTGACCAGAGAGAGATAGATGGCCATACACTCTGACATTCACGCCTACAGCCAGTCTAGATTCACCACTGTGGATGAAAAACACACAGAGACACCAGAACACCAGGCTGACCAGGAGGTTTTGGAGCCAAACTGTCTTGCTGTGTGGCAACAATGCCAAACGCTGCACCACCCATTTTCAAATATTCATATTAAACCAATAACAGATGAACGCCGATTAATTCTTTCCACACACGGCATTTGACTTCAGCTCAGATTTTGTAAAATACTCAAATATAAAAGTGCCATGTAGTCAATTTTTAAACATGGGTATGGATATTGTGCGTTGTGTTTGCTTTCTCTTTATCTCCTCCCGCCTCTTTATGTGAGTAAAGTCTTAGAAACCCATGAGGGCTGAGCACCCTCAGGTGTGTGACACTTGAATGAAAGTATTCTATTCATACAGACACACACACAACCAGGAATACACTAACAAACATCTGTTAGAATATAAAAGAGAGGAGATGCCTTATAGCAGTGCAGCTCCACTCATTACGACACACACACACACACATCCCTTTCTTATCCCCCATAACAGCCACACTGAAACGCCTTTCCTCTGGCATACACACACACCCTCTCTCAATCTTCTACCCACTTATTCTCTCAACCCAACACACGCGCACACACACACACTCTCTCTCTCTACCTCTTTCTTCCAAACCACACACGCACACACCATCTCTCAATCTCCTACCCGATTACACCCACACGCTAAAATCCCTTTTTGCACACGTCCCCAATACACACATCTCCTACCTTCCCTAAAACCCTTTTTCGTTTCCTCTGACTCTGACACACACACACACATACACACAGGGCTCTCTTTTTGTCAACCACTAACCCCTCCATCCTCCCCCCGTCCCTCTCCCTCCTCCCAGTAATCTGGCTGGCCCGTGGCCTCCTCTCTCTCGCTCCACTGTTCTGTGTGATAGAATATCGATCGGTTTGCCTCGGCTCGGCGTGGAGCAGGAGGAGGGGGCGGCTGTAGGGCTATAGGGAGAGCGTGTGTGCGAGTATATATGTGTGTGTGTTGGATGTTTTGGGGTGGAGGGGAGGCAATGGTCAGACATGCTCCAAGGTTGTTACCACAGCAACAGAGGGATGGGTCAGAGGGTTGCCATGGCGCCTAGGTCGCAGGGTCAGGGTGTGGGTCCTGGAGGGCTCACGTTCTGCGGTTGTATGTATGTGTGTTTGTGTTAATAGGAAGGGAGGGGGAGACGGAGGTGTCCAGTCCAGCTATATTGGGTGTGTTAATAATGAATGGTGTTGTATGCGGTCGCTGTCTCTTTCTCTCCCCCTCCATCGGTGTCTGTCTTCTTCCTCGGCCCGCACGCGCTTGTTTGTCGCCGCAACAATATATGAAGCTGTAGCACATCGGCTCGGTTCAGGTGCACTTTTTTTTTTTTTAGAAAAATCAACTTAAATGAAAAAGATTGGCTCAGTCCAGCAGGAGTGTGAATCTAGATTAAAATAACCCCCACACACACCATTTTTTTTAGTGTAACAGCACACCCATAAATCAGCCAACACACATATGTTGTTTAAACTAATACAGCTGATGTGGCTCAGCGTACATTAAGAACAACATAAGCAGCTTTACATTAAAAATCGAAATTTCTCAATAAAACAGAAATACAGGCCTGACGTGAGATTTTTATTTTCATCACGTTTCTCCTCGTACGTTCACGGCTCCTTTGGCTCACGTTAAAATGCTGCTGCAGAGGGAATTTAATCACCACGTTTGGAGAGTTATTTAATTGTTATCTTTGCACTTTTTATCTGGTGTTGTTAAAAGTTTTTTTTTTTCTTATGCATGCATCATCTTCATTTCATTCAAGTTTAACACTTTAACAATTCTCCTTAAATCCATTATATTAAAAAAGGTTAGACAATTATTTTGGGTGGATTTTTTATTTTTTAACAGCTCATGTTCCTACCCTGTGAATCTGGAAGTGCACATTCCAAGCTGTTATCAGTTTTGAGTTTATGTTTCTGCCATTCCCTAAAAGAAGAAGTGCGACAGCTTTTAGCACTGTCACATATTAACCCGCTCTAGTCCTGTTTTCATGACCTAGCGAGCCTCGTGTTTAGAGTTACTCAGTCTTTAATTACACCTGCTGGATGAGACCAGAGATTGTTTTCACTTCCTCCTTCCTCGGCGGCGTGAATTCTGTCTTCTTCATTTTATTTTTCACGATGCAAGGAGCCACAGCAACTACAGTGTACACAAAAAGACAGAATCAGACATCAGCACGCCAGCAAACGTAAAACTGAGCCAAACTGTGTCCATACAGAGCCATGAAATCAAATACAAAACCTCTGCATTAAAACAAAAAACTTTGGAATTCATTCCTAAATAAATTCCTACATTTTTCCATAATTATTGAGGACATTTTCAAGCTGCACTTCATAATTTTTATATAAACATATTATGCAGAATGGTGGCACAGAACAACAAACGTCACAGTAGTCGTCTCAGATTTTCAACAAGAACAGAAGGCTGAATTCATTTTTGAAATCTTGCATTTGATAAGATCATACACCTGGTTTTATGATACTGTGTCCAAGCTGTGTGCGTGCCACTTCTCGGCCCTAAAGTCAGTTAAATACAACGACGGATGCTCGAGTGACAATGTTGCCAAGCTGTGGTTCAGAATACAAATTCAGATCCAGCTTGACTTATCTGGTGAAAAGCACCTTAGTAGTGAGATTTCCTTTTTTTAGATTTTAAGCCAGTGGACCAAATAGGATCTTAAAGTCACAAGGCGTCCGTGCAAAGCCAATCTCTCAGCACTGCGGACCCTCAGCCCCTTCTCCTCCCATACCCTGCACTACCACTGCAGGGTTATCAAACAGTCCCCGTGCAGCTTGGACGACTACATGTGTGACTGATTTCCGGCACATTTCAGCGCCACTGCTGATGTTTGCCATGTGTGCATGTAAGAAAACTTCGAGGCAAGGAATGAATATGAATCCAGGTTTAACCATTACTCACCGAGCATCACTGGCACCGTGACTCCACTCCAGTAAAGCAGATAAAACAGGTTATGTATCATGGAATATTCATATAATATCCTGTTTAGGGCAGAAGGCAGAAAGAAATCAGATACACTTAGTAGGTAAATATAGGCAAGTACAGGTAAGTATAACACATCATAATTCAGGATTGACTACATCCTGCAAATTAAGTTTCCCTCTGTGAGTGATTTATTCTGTGAAATCATACTTTACTGTAGATTAAAATAAGCAAACTGAATGATCAGTGACTTAACTGATGAGAGTAGTTCCAAAGAATGTGTATCAATTTGATCAACTATTGTTCAGTTCTGCAAATATGTCACAAAGCAACTAGTTGATTCATTTATAATATGTCAGACTGACTGATCACTGATCTGGAGGATGTGTATCTGTTTCTTTCATAATTTCCTTTCATTTTAGTCTACCCTCCAAATAATTTTGGAAAATATATGTTTGTTTGTTTGTTTGTTTTTCTGTTGTTGTTGTTGTTGTTTTGGGGGTTTATTGTGAGGCCCTCGTGTCTCCCTGCCCTAGTGAATAGTTACAAAATCAATTTACTTTATTAAACTCAAGCTGAGTACGAG
The DNA here is from genome assembly GCF_000239375.1 of Pundamilia nyererei. Taxonomy (NCBI): domain Eukaryota; kingdom Metazoa; phylum Chordata; class Actinopteri; order Cichliformes; family Cichlidae; genus Pundamilia; species Pundamilia nyererei. The sequence continues at coordinate 177,834 of NW_005187643.1, read as the reverse complement.
AAGGAAGAAGATCCGCAAGAACCAGTTGAATGAGTCGTCAGGCGATCTGGCGGCGTTGGGAACTCTGAAGTCAGGTGGAGGAGGGCAGCAGTTCAGCCATCTGAGCACACGGTGGCGCTCGAAGCCCTCCAGCCGTCTAAACAACGGCCTACAGGTAGATGGGAAAAAAAGAATCAGCTTTCACCACTGATTTTTGAACACAATCAGCGCAATCTGGTTATTATTAGTAGTATAGTAGTAGTAGTATTAGTGTTGTTTGTGTAAGTTTGGTCATACGTTCCTTTGTAAGTGCGCATGCGCCATTAGCGTGCTGCCTGCTGTAACCTATAATTTCCTTCGGGAATAATAAAGGATTCTGATTCTGAGTATTCGTATTATTATTGGTCGTGGTGCTTTTAATTTTGAAGGACTGCACATGAAACAATTTCCAAAAGTTTTTAAGAAAATGTTGCGTTTTTGTCAAAAGCCAGTGATTATGTGGAGCCACAGTTTATCTGGAGGTAAGCTCACCAAGTAGCTCTAAACAAATCTCTTCAAACGAACCGACAGACAACCCGCATAAACGTGTTTACAGACCTCAAGTTGCAAAGCTGGGCGACCCTTGGAGCTCCTTCCTCCCTGAGTAAGATCTCCGCGTCCTCCATGTGGTCCGATTATTTTCGGCTCTAGATCTTTTAACGCAGTTTTTTGTTTGTTTGTTTGTTTCTGTGAAGTTTCTGTTGAGACTTGTTGAAGCTTCGTGTTTTGTTAAGTTTTCTCGAACATCACTTCCTTGTTGGTGTCGAAGCGCTCATGACGGGAAGTTTCTGCCCACTGAAAGGGTAGTGGGAGGAGAGAGTGGACGTTTTGAAACTTTGATGGCCTCAGGGCAGAAGGCAGAGATGGTCTCACATTTGATGTGACTTAAGTAATCTTTATGCAGACTTACAGTTTTGGAAATTTCTTGTGTTACAACAGACAGTTTATGAATTTTAACCAAAAACATACATGTTGGGGAAAAATGTATTTTATATTGATGATGAAAATTATTTTATGTGACTCCTGACTTCCAGGACTTGGTAGAAGAAATTTCAAAAGCCAAAAATCACATATTTTGACTGCGTTGAGGTCTTGGCTTAGGGTTAAGTACCTTAACCCTAACCCTGACAAGCCTCCAAGCATCGAGTCTGCAAAATGTTTCTTTATTTAGTCACATTTTCAGTGTACATTGATCCACCTTAGATATAATTTGCTGGATTTTAATTGCTGCTGTCTAATGAAAACGAGCACTAGCCTTGATGTTAGCAGGATGAATGTGTAAATATTCTTTAGTTCATTTGTCTTAAGCGACATAAATAAACTTGTGACACTGGTTACTACTGCATGAGAATATGAACTGGTTTGTGCGTCCTTATTTCCATCACTGTACCCTTGTTAATTATCGCTGTATTCACAGATCATTACGATTTAATTTAAACACTGCTTGGCTGCTCTCGTGCTGTGTTCCCCAAGGTCACCGGCAGAAAGTGTTTGTTGCACTTGGGCCTATTTTACAATGATATTTTAAATAACACCGTAAGTGGAGCTATTAAGAGTAAATTAGTGGTGGCTGAATTTCTTGTTGGACAATCTAAAGGACACTGTTAATATTATTAGTAACAGTTCTATTTTTCTAGCTGTTAGGTTAAACGTCTGCAGTGATAAAGGCCTTTTCAGCGTTGGGTGAACCCTGATGGCAGAGGGGTCAGGGCTGTAACGTAGCTCTGCAGCTGTGGCCCTCTGCCTCTCGTTACTCCTCTCACTTCACTTCCTACTGAGCTGCTGGATCTTGCAAACGCATTAAAACCACCCAGGAATTATTTAAGAAAAGTACAAGACCCACTAAGAATTACAACATTCTCTCAAAATAATTCCACCACAAAGAAAATGGGACATATTTACACAGGGTCCCCTTCACAGACTGTGTACAAGGGGGAGGGCCACAGTGACTTATAGGGCCACACTGAATCATGAACATGATTACAGTGAAAGTATTATTAGTATAACAAGTCAACACTTAAATTAGGAAACACCCCAGCATGCAGCAGTTTGCTGTATAGGTCAGTGGTGAACACAGTGCATTAAACAGCAGCACAGACTCACTGTAGTGACCTGGCTTGAGATTCCTCAGCTTGATTCTGCCTGTTGTTGACTTTTGGTGTTTTGTTGTTTTCTTTTTAGGACATCGCAGGCTGAACTGTAACATTTGCCCATGTATGATCCTTCTACTCAAGTCGGTTTCATTTATAATGCCCCATATCACAAAACTTTGTCAGGGGCCTTTGGATGACTTCTTTCATAATTTCATTGAGTCAGTGCACAACTTAACATTTACAGGACATGTTTATTTTGTATCTTAAATAGTTTCAATTAAAATGAGTAAAATTTAGGATTTGCCTTGAGTGTTGGAAAAGCAGGATGAGAGGGGGAAAGTAGCTTGTTTCACCTTTGCTGACTTTGCCTCTACCTTCTGTCCAGGTCATTTCTTTATTTCTTTTTTTCCAGCTGTGAGGTCTGTTTTCTGCTTTAATGATGGTTACAATGTGTGTTTCTTTTTCTTTCTCTATGACCTTAATATAACTTTTATTAGATGGGAGAGAAATCACTTTCCCAGATGCTGAAGCACTGTCTGCCAGTAGCTGAGCCTCATCACCTGCTGCTGCTGTACACACACACACACAAACACACACTCAAGAGCACACATAAAAACGCACGTGCCCCCCGCCCCACCCTTTGCTGGTTGCAGTCTCAACTCCAGTCGCCATGGAAACAGCTAAGATGCTGAGTGAAGGAGAGGTACAGGATGTGTGTGTTGGTTGGTGTGTGTGTGTGTGTGTGTGAGAGAGAGAGAGAGAGAGACAGAGAGAGAGACTGTGAAGTTATAGAAAAACCCTCTGAAGGACACGTATGGATTAAAGGTGAGTATGTCTTATCGACAGTTTCTGAATACACACACACTTAGTTTGACACCACAGTAAAAATATGCCTGAATGGTTTCCACAAATAGAAATCTTTTACTCAATTTTTTTTACTCTTATATGCTTTTTTCTTTTCTTTCTGAACATTTTTGTTCTCCTCGACGCCCATTTGCTCTCTTGTTTTCTTCACCTGCTCGCCTCTGACACCAACATCAACCCTTTAACTTCAAAGCACCTGACATCTCATCGCGTTTAACATTTATGCCATTAGTGACTTAAAACTATTAATACACTATCCTGTGTATTGAGTAGCGCAGAAGCCCCTTCTCTATCTCTATCGTTCTCTCTCTCTTACCTGCTTTCTTTCTATGTCTCTCGGCCTCTCCCTCTTTCCCCTTTCTTCGCCTCCCAGAAAAGCCAGATGGGCCGGAGCTCTTTTTATTCTCGAGGCCTGGTGCACGTGCCGAGGACACTGGGCCTCACAGCGTTTAATTCAGAAGCTTTAGACGCCTCCTTCTTTTAACCCCCTGTGACCAACACCATCACCCACCTCCCTCCTTCCCTCCCCAACTCTCTTTCTGTTTCCTGTCCTTCCCAGCCCCTTCTATTCTACTCTATTATCTCCTCTTCACTTACACTCTTTTCTCTTCTGTCCTGCTCTGTTTTGTACTGTTTTTGTCAAGTTTTTGCCTCCTTTCTCTTTCTGCCCCCCCAAGATCTTATGTTTTCTGTTTAATGCTGTTTTGTCTGTTCTTAAAAATGTTTTACACAGAATTGGTATTCACTGTTCACTATCCATGTGCCTCCAATTTAGACAGTTTCATTCTCCACCTTTTTCTTTTTTCTTCTGACACCACTGGCCAAAACAATATGTAAAATAACTGAAGTCTTATAATCAAACTTATAAATGAAATACACTGTTTATATGTTTATTCACCTGAAGCAACATTTCCCAGTAAATGCTGATTTTTAACTCAATATATTTAATTAATATATGAGACACACATAAATACAATCTGTAGGACATATAACACTTGATTTCTGAGGTTGCTTTAATTTTAATATATTTAAAGAGCAAGTCCTGCAAACATGCATGAAAAAGCGCATGCTCATATTCAGTCACTTTGCTTCCAGACGTAGAACTTAATACTTCCAATGTATAAAGAAAATGATGGCATGATGGTGAAGCCTTCAACATTATCCATAAAATATATATCTGCTGGTTATAGGATGAAACATTAAGGAGGTGGAGGGAGGCAGAAGTCGATGCTGAGTGCCGGTTGAACTGCTGCCTGCAGGCTAGTTTGACCTCCTCCTCCTCCCCTCTTACAAAGCCACTGAACCTGACAGAGGGATGTTACAGCTAGACATTTCACACACTGCCCAGAGTCAAAGTGACTGATGTGCACCGCATGCCTTTTAATTGGCTGAGCTGCTGTGAAACGGGATTAAATCTGGTTAATTGCTCAAATGGTAAAGGAGAAGGACATTGCAGTATAAGCAGGTGCGGGTCACCTCGAGGCTTCAGGTGATGTCAGAACGCATTTTCTGGTTTTTCTTTTTCCAACATTTTTCACTCTGTTGATCTTTCAAAAGGAAAGAATTTTTTTGAAGGTGGTTCTCGATTCTACCAACTTACAGCTCCAGAGTAAAGTATTCTGTCCTCGTCTCAGCACCCGGCCTGAAAGGTAAACGGGTCACCCAGAGGAAACTGGATTATTTAGTGCTGCCTGAGTCTAATTGTTATTGAATGCGCTGAGTATTTATTCGGGATTATTCGGGGTTAACGTGGAAATAATGAGGTTGACCATCTCGAGGCTGTGTTCGGGAAATCGATAAACACACTGAGTTAATTACGGTAAATCAATTAAAAAGAGGGAGAGGGTGCTCTGAGAGCAAACACCCCACCAGGCCAGAGACACGAGAAGGGTCACAAGAAGAGGAAACTGACGCCCCCTTTCTTTGGTGGCTCTAGAATAAAGAGGAAGCGCTTTATGGTGTGTTTTCTATAGGCTATGAGCTCCCATATCAGTGTGTTTTATGATCCAGACTTTTCTTTCTCTATCTCTTTCAAACACACCCACGCACACGTGCCCACACGTGGCAGCAATTGACACCAAACAAAAGCCCGTTTTCTCCCTCCTCACTCTCCTCTGGCTCATCCTGACAGACTCCCTGACACGCGTTAGGCTTTCCTCTAAAAACTCCGAGGCTGCAGATAAATTAATGGAAATCCTATCGGTCAGGGGGTGTGACACACACACACACACACACACACACACACACACACACACACACACACACACACACACACACACAC